>NC_087165.1:21701011-21713511 GCF_035594125.1 Scylla paramamosain
CGGCTGCCATTTGCCTATAAAGAGACCAATATTTACGACAGCAATAGTTTTACCACGCAATTTTCAAACTGGTGTTCTCTCTCCCTCTCCCTTTCTCTCTCCCTTTGTGCATTTTCTCCCACCTGTCCTCCCCCTCCCATTCCTTCCCTTCCCTTGTGTTATCCCTCCTACCACCACCACCACCATGTCCTCCTCTCCTCCCCTTTGTTTATTATCATTATAGGTGTAATGTGTTTAATTTTTTCGATGTTTCTTTTAAAGTAATTTCATTGGGGTGTAATTTTGATTGGCCAATTTAATTTTTCTCTCTCTCTCTCTCTCTCTCTCTCTCTCTCTCTCTCTCTCTCTCTCTCTCTCTCTCTCTCTCTCTCTCTCTCTCTCTCTCTCTCTCTCTCTCTCTCTCTCTCTCTCTCTCTCTATGTAATTGATACTTTACTAATAACTTTTGGAATGATGTGTATGTGTGTCATGAGTGTGTATGTATATGTGTATGTGTGTTAAATATCTCCCTTTAACACATTTGTATAATATGTAACTCTCTCTCTCTCTCTCTCTCTCTCTCTCTCTCTCTCTCTCTCTCTCTCTCTCTCTCTCTCTCTCTCTCTCTCTCTCTCTCTCTCTCTCTCTCTCTCTCTCTCTCTCTCTCTCTCACACACACACACACACACACACACACACACACACACACACACACACACACACACACACACAGGAAAGTCCAGTGTGTGTGTGTGTGTGTGTGTGTGCATACCTGCTTTAGTCAGGTGTATCTCCTCAGTGCCTTTGAGGATGCCAGTACCAGCCTGCCCCAATTAGGAGGGTGCTACACTGCCTCAGGGTCTCTCTCTCTCTCTCTCTCTCTCTCTCTCTCTCTCTCTCTCTCTCTCTCTCTCTCTCTCTCTCTCTCTCTCTCTCTCTCTCTCTCTCTCTCTCTCTCTCTCTCTCTCTCTCTCTCTCTCTCTCTCTCTCTCTCTCTTACAACTCACTTATCTTAAAACTACTTTAGTATCTTATTAACTAAACATTGTAGCATTTCTAACTTTGCAGTATTGTATTGTATATTTGTCCTGTGTATTAATTTTCAGGTGTACTTTGTGATTAACAGTTAACATTTTGTGTGTGTGTGTTTCAGTCTAATACATACACTAAATCTATTTTGATGTGTTCTTTTGTGACATTTCCAAGTGACCTCTACATTAGTCACTGCTGTTGGCTGGCTTGGGTGTTGATGCACTCTTATCCCAATTAATGGTGAGCAGAACTTCAGGTGTAGTGGGAGGCTTTGTTCTGCTATGGTTCAGTATGTGTTTCCTTATGAAGTGCAACATTAATGTAAATGTAAAGGTTCTCTTCTAACCAGGTGTTACTTTTGGGTTCATGGTGAATCTTGGGCTTTTTTTTTTTTTTGTAACCTTGAGACACCCTGGGAAACTGTCGCTTGTGCTGGGTCTTTGGTGGGTTACAAGAATTAAACACTTGTGGTCAGTAGCCAAGTAACATGCTGCATTCATCCTCCCCGTATTTAACATTTTGTCTAATAAGTCTTTTGATCTTATAAGAATCTATCACTTGGTATATTTCTTAAGGAGACTGTCAGTAGGCTAGAGTGTTCAAAATTAAGGGGAAAAATTTAAGGATTGTCAGTAGATGAGGAGATTTGAGTTTGAGAGAAAAGGTAGAATACACTGGAAATACAAAGGTGTAAATTACTCAGCTCCTGACCATGAGTGTACCTCAGTATAAATTACACCTGTGATAGGATAGTGGCTGGTACACTGCCATACTGAGGCACTTGCAATTGGCATTCTTTCCCATCAACCACATTGTATTAGGTACTTGATGTCATGGCATTTTACCTTTGGAGTATATTACAAAATTGACTTCTTTCTTCCTCATGATTAATAAGTTTGTATGGAGTGATAAAAAAAGTTCCTTATTAGAAAAGAATTGGGAAACAAGTCAGTCAATAAAATTTATATGAAGTGCTGAAAATGAAAGGGGCCCTCAAATAAAGTATTAGAAAAGAACAGGCAACACCAAAGTATTAGGAAAGAACAGGAGACAGCAGTTTTGTCATAGCTGATAAAATTTGCATGGGAAACTTATTATGACAGTCCTTCAAGAAAAATAGAAAAAAGAATAGGGAGACAACAGTATGATAGCACATGCAGGTGAACTAGAATGACTACTAATACTGTGGTGATTCTCCTGTTAGGAATGGAGCCAATGTCTGCGAGCCTGGAATTATAGCTCTACCACTTTGGCTCTGCTATTTCTTTGGGTACTGTACCTAACCTGTCTGGCTACTTTCCCCCACTTACTGCCTTTTGCCTGTCCCTGCTCACTGATTAACACAATGATAATGCTCTAAGGTGTGGCTTGTGTTTATTACTAATCTGCCATGTCTAAGTACCTTTTTCCTTCTTACCTAACTGTTGACCCACTCATGAAGCCGCTGCTCTCCACCCAGCCCAACTAACCCAGCAGTGGTGGTAGTGCAGGAGTGATGTGTTGTACAGGATAAAACATGCTGCCATTCCTGCCACCACTACCACTACCACCACTATTGTCACTTGCCACCCATCTCCACCACCAGTAATAGAATAAGGAACTTCACCACTTCAACCAACACACACACACACACACACACACACACACACACACACACACACACACACACACACACACACACACACACACACACACACACACACACACACACACACACACACACACACACACACACATTATTACATGCTAGGTAAAGGAATCAGATCAATAGGCAAATTAAACTTACACATGCCACTTCAGATTACACACAGGCACACAGGGCAGCATCAATGGCTTGTTGCTATGTACACCCTGTTGCTTAACTGCTTTCTCTTCCGTCCCGCCCGCCCGTCTGCCTGTCCCACCCTGCCTCGTTCTGCCAGATGGGCATGGAGGGACCTGGGACCTGTGTGGTGGTTTCAAGAAGCTGTTAAAGTCCCAGGACACCTCAGGAGCCCCTTTGAGTGAGGGTGTCGCCTCGGAGGCCTCGCAGCAAGGTAACCTCCCTGCTCCCTGACCCTCCCCCATCCATACATCCTGCCCCCTCCCCTGACTCCCATCCGTCAGTCGCCTGTTTCGAATGGTGGTGGTGATGGTGGTGGGGATTATTATTATTATTGTTTGGTAAATACATTAATGCACCACTGTTTGTAATGGTGTAGTGCGTAGTACAGTCAGGGTCAGAAGTTGAGTAATTTTCTGCACTCGTCTCCACTCACTGTGTTTGGCATTTTCCTCCAATTGTATGTTCTCTGATCTGTTTTGGATCTGTCACTTGTCATGTTTTGTAAGGAGACTCATCAGATCAGAAAACTTAAGATTAAGGAGGAGTGTAAAATGCAGTGGGAGTGATTGCATTGTTACTCTTCTGTTGGTCATGACCATTTGTAGACCAGTAGGGGTAGTAGTAGAAGTGCACAGTAGTGAATCTTCTACCCAATGGCCTGCTAGTGAACATGCCATTAACAGTGCCTGCTAGTAGTTTTGGAGGCATTAATGGAAGGCAGACACAAGTTACACCATGAAGCCTCACTTGGTAGTGGCTTTAACAATGCAGACAACTTTCATATCAAACACTGACATAGGTCATTTTACTTACTCCTCGTGTTGCCTTCAGGGGCTTCTGTGTTTTTAATATGCTTGAATGCTTAGCTGAAGGGGTGAGGGTGATAGAAGGGAAGGTGGTAGTGGATGCTTTGGTGCTGCTTTGAATCCTGATGGTTATGATTGCAAATTCAGACATTTGTATTCTCTGTTGAGGAAGATGGTCTTAAAGCTGGAATATGTTCTTCTTACGTAGTGAAGATGCTCAACTACCTTTCAGTGGAGATAGAAAAGGAGGAACAGTGCAGTAATAGTGTTTTAGCATGTCTCTGGGAGTTCTTCAGTAATACGTTTGGAAATAATGAAGGTGGACGGGGGAATGATTGGAATGTTGAGTCCAAAGTCTCTCTCTCTCTCTCTCTCTCTCTCCTCTCTCTCTCTCTCTCTCTCTCTTCTCCTCTCTCTCTCTCTCTCTCTCTCTCTCTCTCTCTCTCTCTCCTCTCTCTCTCTCTCTCTCTCTCTCTCTCTCAATGTTATTTCTGTCTTATCTTCCTTTTTTTATTGTTTTTTTTTTTTATCTATTAATACATTCATTTTCTTTATTATTTTTTTATATATTAATTTACTTATCCACTTTATTGTTATGCATTTTCTTATTGATTGGAGTAATTTTTACCAGCCCCTGCTTTGTTATGGGTAATTTAGTTATTAAGTGGCACTGGGAAGTGGTTTTGCTGTATATTTATTTATTGCACTTTTTTTGTAGTGGCTTTAGAAGTGGCAAGATGCTGGGGACTGCTCTATCTTTTTTTTAACAATCTCATTTATGTGCAGTGTGGAAAACAGACTTGTTATTTTGTTGTTTTTTATCATCATCATCATCATCATCAACTAACAACACCATTATTACCATTATCAGCTGGTCATCACCATCATAACTGTCACGGATACTGTTCTTGCTTAACTGATTCTCATTATCTAGCTTTTTGATGCAGTGTCCAGTAATTGTGGATAGAAATATATACGTTGAATCGAATAAATTATTACAGTGGTTAACGATTTCATTAGAGATTAACTTTTTTTATTTATTTTTTTTAATTTTTGCTTTCTCTTCTGCATGTGTGGGTGTGTGTGTATACGTATGTGTGCTTTCATGCATGTGTGGCATTTGTGCATGTATTTGAAACTACAGACTAACAAAGGGTGGTGGCATTGTCAGTTTTGTGCAGCTGGATGACTGCACATTTGCCAGGTGTTGGTGCACATGTGACCAGGTGTTTTTCTCTGCATCTAAATCTTCCCTTAGCACCTTAGGGGGGAAGGAGATGACAACACACACTGCCTCTCTCTACCCTTCTTCTGCCATCCCATATCTCAGCTTTGTTTCAGTTCCATTCTACAAGTTACCTCTCTCTCTCTCTCTCTCTCTCTCCCTCTCTCTCTCTCTCTCTCTCTCTCTCTCATCTCTCTCTCTCTCTCTCTCTCTCTCTCTTCTCTCTCTCTCTCCTCTCTCTCTCTCTCTCTCTCTCCCTCTCTCTCTCTCTCTCTCTCTCTCTTCCTCTCTCTCTCTCTCTCTCTCTCTCTCAAGTCCTTTGGCACTTTTTTCTCCTCTGTCATCTCCCTATCTTGTTTCTTTGTTTCTTTTTCTCTTTCTTCTACACACTCACTTTAGGTTTCATTCTTACCTTCTAAATTCCATCCACACCTTGACACTGCTTTCTTTATCTCAGCAACCACTCTTATTCCCATGTCTCCTCTTAATGTGGCATTTATTTTTTTTTTGTATCTCTCTCCCTTCCTCCTTTTTCTTTTGTAGCTACCACACTATAGGCTTAGGAAATTTGGATATTGTGATGTATATACATAAATATGTTTTGATACCATTGTTGTGATTATGCCCACTCATCATTACCTGAGAAAAAATGTAAGTATCAAAATCACATCAAGGATTACAGTTATTCCTTTCTTACTTTGGACCTCTATCTTTGTCCCTCCCGACCTCAACTTTCTTGTAGGTTCCATAGTTACCTCATGCATCCAGGTCATCCTTAACCTTACTCCCCACAGGTGCCTTAGAGGAGGACGAGAGCGACAGCGAGGGTGGGGAAGTGGGTGGGGGTGCTTCCATCATCACACCCACAGGGGAGACCCTCACCCCACAGGAGAGGCACCAGCTGAGACATCGGGAGCTGTTCCTCTCACGGCAGATTGAGACCTTGCCAGCAACGCACATCCGGGGGAAGTGCACCGTGACGCTGCTCAATGAGACGGAGCTGCTCCTTGCCTACCTGAATAAGGATGTAAGTATTTGGGTGTTTTAGGAAACCTCATCTGTTTGTATGGCTGACCTTGAATTGGTGTGTGTATCTATGTGTAAATCCATTTTATACACTGATGATATAAGAGCTGTACATATCTGAAAAGCAAATAGTAATTGTCAAATTATCATTTACAAAATCAAATCTCACTTCACCATGAAGGCAGTAAGCTGCAATGTTATGAACTTGTAACTATAGTAAGTAAATGAGTGGTATTTGTCTCTTCCATGTATCTTGCTCACACTTGCAACCATTTTCACTCCCTCAGGACACCTTCTTCTACTCGCTAGTCTATGATCCCCAGCAGAAGACCTTACTAGCAGACAAGGGAGAGATTAGGGTCGGGTCAAGATTTCAGGCAGATATTACCTCACTGCTAAAAGAAGGTAAGTGTTGTAGGTTGCTCTAAAGCATATTTATCATCATCATCATCATCATCATCATCATCATCATCATCATCATCATCATCATCATCATATCTTCCTTATTTTCCCTTATTCAGTTGGAGACTGCTGCTTTTTATTTGTATACAGACACATCACATTTACTGGTAACAAACCATATTTATCATCATCATTACATCTTCCCTATTTTCCCTTATGCAGTTGGAGACCACTGCTTTTTATTTGTATACAGACACGCCACATTTACTGGTAACAAACCTTAGCACCAACGTTGTTCTCTTCCATCTATCCATGTTTCCCCATCAGTAACCCCCTCATTGATTGCTAGTTACTTTGATTTATTTTACACTCTGACAGCATTATTACCACAATTTTTAGAATTGACAGGCATATCCATTACACTTACTCTGCCACCCTTATCCACACCAACGCTCACCTTCATCATTAGCACCTGACCTCTTTTCTCCTTCCTTCCTTAATTTTGGCCATCTGGTACACCTTTCCTGCAGGAGAGAGTGATGGTCGCAACCTGGAGGACCTGGAGAGCCTGGTGTGGACCCCCTGTCATGGCCTCACAGACAGGCAGATTGACCAATTCCTTGTCATGTCCCGGTCAGTGGGAACTTTTGCCAGAGCCCTTGACTGCTCCTCCTCTGTCAAACAACCATCACTTCATATGAGTGCTGCTGCGGCCTCCAGAGACGTAACCTTGGTGAGTGTTGGCTTCAGTCTTGTGATTGAGGGGCCCTCTCTTGGATGGTTGGGATGGAGAGACTGAGCATGAGAAAGAGATAAAGAATTGATGGAACAGAAATTTATACTATTCAGTGTAGGATGGTCATGTTAAGGATTGTAGTAACTGTATTTTGAAGAAATCCTTTTGATGTGAATTATTCCTGGTCTTTTTGTCATGAATCACAAATATATTTTTATCATGCTCTGTTAACTACTTGGACTTTAGTTTTAAGTGTGATTAGCTTGAAGGGATATCACATTGTGTATTTATGGTATTTACTGTCATCCACAGTTTCATGCCATGGACACCTTACACAAACACAACTACGACATCAGCAAGGCGCTGTGCTCACTCATACCTGCTACGGGACCTGTGCTGTGCCGAGACGAGATGGAGGAATGGTCAGCCTCTGAAGCAAACCTATTCGAGGAAGCACTAGAGAAGTACGGCAAGGACTTCAATGACATCAGACAAGATTTCGTAAGTGTTGAGCAAGGGAAGCAGAGGGGAAGTGAAGGAGGCATGGTAAAGGAAGGGTTGTATGGGAAAGGATGTGTCTTTACAGAAGGAGAAAGGACAGGTATTGGAAGGGGGAAATAAAAGTGGGTTAAAGAAGGAAATGAATATTGTCTTGATGTTAAAGGAAAGAAATTCTGTATATTTGTAATGGTGGTAGTAGTAGTAGTAGTAGTAGTAGTAGAGGAGGAGCAGATAGAAAGACTTCCAATAAGACAAACCATCTGTCTGTGATCTAGGTTTTACCTTCTTGGCGCATCAGTTTTTCAAATTTCCACTGATGTTTTCTGTCAAAGAATGGGTGGTTGTAGCTTCTGCTTTGTATACTATTAGTTTATTGTACTCAGTGTTGAAAAATCAATAAAACAAAGAAATAACAGATGTTGAAAGGAAAAATATAAGGTATTGAAGAAAAAAATAGACCAGTTGAAAGAAAATAGTTTTATAGATAAGAAAGTGAAAGGTGCTGAGGGAAAGGGAGTGTTGCTAGAGGATAAAGGGAAAAGGGTATAAAGGCAACAAGAACTTGAATAGAAAGGGAGAGGAAAGGTAATTCATTGCAGAGTTTGAAGAGTAAACAAAAGAAAAAGGAGAAGGAAAAACAAAGGGAGAGTAGAACAAAAGGCTAGGGACTCTGTTACATACAGCTCATTGTGAACTGTTTGATTACAGATTAACTAAGGAGTGTGTGACAATCACCATTTCTCTTGCAGCTACCGTGGAAGACGCTGAAGAACATAATTGAGTATTATTACATGTGGAAGACGACAGATAGATATGTACAGCAGAAGAGAGTGAAAGCAGTGGAGGCTGAGTCCAAGCTGAAGCAGGTGTACATTCCTAACTAGTGAGTAATCGCTTTTTACTTGCTCAATTAAATATTTTCATTTTGCCTACTAAACTGGAAATGACAAGTGTGTTAGAGTGGCCAGAGAACATTGCACGTTGAGCCATAAAATAGGAATGATATTGGAAGGCTGTTGATCAGGAGATTTAGCCTGATGATGTTATGGATGGCAGAGAGCGAGATGGTGTTTACTCAGGCCACTGTATAGGGTATTCCCTGTAGGCCATATGATTATACATTGGCACAGGTCACTATGTGTGGATGGATGAAGTTTTAAGTTACAGAAACATATTGTTGTTCAGACTGTCTCTCAGGGTAGTGGCAGTACATCATGGTAACTGATAGCACACTAATGTTCAGGCTGCCTCATGATACTGACACCACCATTATTTTCTAAGAGAAGATAATAAAAGGAAGCCTGTAATTATTTCTTTATTGGTGATGTAGAGAAAGGGTAGGAAAAGTATTTTTCATATTTTATATCAGATTTCAGCACTGTCTGAGAGTGCAAAGCTAAGGAATGTTATTGTTCCTTGGCCTGATTGTTGCTTGACATAGCAATACAAGTCATTCACCATCTTTATATATATTTAATGTGGGTGACTTCTTACTGAATGTTAATCTTGAATTCTTGTTTAATACTGCATATGGTGCAAAGATGATGAGATTGTACTCAACAGTCTTGACTTTATTTGAGAACCTCATAACTAAGATGTTCAAAGGCAGATAATAAACATTTGTAGATATAGTAATTTTGTATAAAGAGAGTCCCAAGGTGTAGCTCTGGCTATTTTTCATTGCCATGACCAAGTAGTAGTTTTATTTTTTTTAGTTACAGAGGCAGGAACAAAGAGAATGGCAAAATCCACCTTTGTAAAAGATACTGCATGAAAGACATTCGACAGTTGAAATGTTGAAATAAAGAGTTATCTATGAAAGCAGTATGGAACATAATGTTATGATCTAATTTTTTTTATTTTTTTTTTTATTGTTCTTCACCTTTTACAGCAACAAGCCAAACCCTGCAGCACTCTCCAATGGCAAGACCTCCACCACAACCACAACCACCACCACCTCCTCCACCTCCTCTGCTTCCTCTACCATGGTCAACGGTGCTGATGTCTCCGTGTCTGGGAAAGCGTGCGAGTCCTGCCATGGTGAGTCATCTCTCTTCGACACACACACACACACACACACACACACACACACACACACACACACACACACACACACACACACACACACACACACACACACACACACACACACACACACACACACACACACACACACACACACACACACACACACACACACACACACACACACACACACACACACAAAATTGTGTACATATTTTTTTCCTGAGCATTGGTAATGTTGTTACATTGGTGACATTTTGCTGAAGTTTGCATGAAATTAATAAAAAAAATTAAGGGTGAGTGTGTGTGTGTGTGTGTGTGTGTGTGTTTGGTAAAGATAGGTTAATGGAGAGAGGGAGAGAATAGAACCAGCACAAATACAAAAGTGATGACTTTTAGGTCATTGTGGCTCGTCACGTCAGTGTCTGAATTATTGTCAGTATCATTGGTAGTTGATAATCATGTCAAATATGTTTAATGACTGATTTTTGAATACCAGAATGTCAGAATAATGTGAGAATTAGTTAATTGTGGAAGTGGATGTGTGTAATCATGAGTACATGGTAAAATATTTTCCAATATGTCAGATAACAACAAGAAGTTAGATGTTGAATATTTGGTGGTGTTATTCTTATTTGCTTTTATTATTTTTATTTGTTTAATCTGTGTATATATATATATATATATATATATATATATATATATATATATATATATATATATATATATATATATATATATATATATATATATATATATATATATATATATATATATATATATATATATATATATATATATATATATATATATGTATATATATATATATATATATATATATATATATATATATATATATATATATATATATATATATATATATATATATATATATATATATATATATTTCATTTTATTTTATTTTATTTTATTTATATATTCATTTATTTTTTAAAGGAATAGTGTGATTGATTGGATTTTTATTGTTGTAAACACTTCTTTTCACTGAGCCAGGTTTTGAATCGTGTGTCTAAAGGAGTGCCTCTTCCTAAGTTATTCTTAATAGTGTCTATGCTGGGCATACAAGACTGGACCAAAGGAATAATACCTCTATTTCCTTTAAAGTTAAGCTTGCTCACAGGTACAATAGTATATTAAGAAATAAAAATCTTAATTTTGGATGAGAAGTAACCTTAATCCAAATCTTTGTATATATCAGAATGATATATATATATATATATATATATATATATATATATATATATATATATATATATATATATATATATATATATATATATATAAGCATTCCCTCTCATCTTAGCCTTTAAGCCTCTAAGTGGGAGAGGACTAAGCCTCACGGGCTACATGATACTACAGGGCCATATCATATCCAACTGTTTCCATACAAGCCCTGAGCAGGTGAATTGATTTAGCCCTGCTTTAGCATTACTATGAAAAACCAATTATTTTCTCCACACCTAACTCAATCTGCTAATCAGACCAGATGTATGAGGACTTCCTGTTGAGGGAAGAGGGCATCAAGGCCACTCATTTTATGGGATTTGTTATGGAGCAGTTGAGGTAAACTAACTTTGCTGTCAAACCCTAATGTGGAGAGGTCTGGGTAAAGTGTGCAACTGTTCTTTGTGCAGAATGGTGGGTGTGAATTATTCTGCTCTCCCCTAGGGGTCTAGAGGCTGTGATGTGATGAAATACTTGTGAATTTCATTATGAAGACAGTAGGGTATGCAACAATGCACATGATTTGTTCCAGTGTAGCATTCATTATGGCAGATGTGCATTATGGTGACTGAAGAACCTATGGGAAAAAAATTAATTGGTTCCAAGGAGCCAGAAAATATTTTAAAAAATCCACAATTTTTAAAAGAATTACATAAAAATAAACACATTTGCACTACTGCAATATATACATTACCCTCCTGAGTTTCACGCCTAGTCCTAAATTCTTACCACCCTGAGTTTTGCACATTATCACCCTGAGTTTCATGTTGCTTTGACAAGGAGGAAAAAGGATGAAGCAAAAATGACAAAATGAATGAGGGCAAGAGAGAGAGAGAGAGTGAGAGTGAAGTATCACTCCCTAACCCCTTATCTCTGACAGATAACGGGGAGGGGGTGACAGGGAGGGAGGTTTGAGACAAGATGAAAAAATGGAGAGGAAAGGAAAAAGGGAGGAAGGGACAGGTGGTGGATAGGAGGGCAGCGGCTTGCACAGCTGGTGAGTTTTGCAAGTTTTAGTTTGTTATTCCAATTAAATTTTCATGAAAATTTCAGTGCTCAGACGAATGGCAAGTTTATCTTGGTTCACTATTCCAATTTAATATTTATTAAAATTCTAGAGCTCTCACGAGTGGCGAGTTCGTTGTGCCAGTTTTGGTTCATTATTCCAATTAAATATTTTTTGAAATTTTGGTTCATTTTTGCAGTTGTACATTATAACGACCGTGCATTGTTGTGTGCCCTACTGTATGAGCATAAGCATGCAGATACCTCATCATAGTTGTCTACCTTTACAGATGTTGGCCAGGCATACATTGCCAAATCTACGTTATTTTTATACTTTATTTTTTGGTAAATCTGCTTTGTCTTGTATGTGCAAGAAACCATCTAAAGATATTTAAAAAATGTAAGAGATAAAAGCTAATGATTAATGCTAAATCAAAAACAAAAAAATACTTGGGTTATTCTTTGGTCATGGGTTCCCAACACTGCCATATTTAGTAGTTGCCTTTATGACAGGAAATGATGGCATATATTTTAAACATCCACATCTCATTGATAGAATGAAGGTTTTCAGTTGATAAGACTAATTTTAAATATTACTTAATAGTAGAAAATTGTGATTTTGAAAATTATAATGGTACTTGCAGAAACTTTCTTAATCTTGAGCTGTTGGTTTGCATTGAGCTCTAATCTGCA
>NC_087165.1:21718511-21761011 GCF_035594125.1 Scylla paramamosain
TAGGTTTCTAAGTAGGAAGAATGAGGGAGTGTTACTGTGGTGGTTGTGATGCAGAAGTCTCAGTTCTTGCCGTGTAATGTTGTAGCGTGACAGTGCTAGTCACTCACAGCCACTTTAGCTTTAATCACTGAGCAATGGTTCGTCATTAAAGCACAGATATTTGCAGCTTTATGTTATTTGTAAATTAGTCATTCTCTTATTTAATAAGTTGTTTACATTTCTATTTAATTTTATATTATGATAATTGAGTTGGAGAATGAATATAGATAAACTTTGGAAATTTTTCTAGAGAGTAAAAATAACTTTACTCAAGTTGTAGGTACCATGGGAGTATATTAACTTCAGTTGTATTTTTCAAAGTTGCTGGGATGGAGTGTAAAATGTTCATGGGATTTTTAATTGTTTTCAAAGGTAATGCATGCCTTGATGAATAAGAGAAAACTGCTGCACTCTCTTCTGTTTTTGCTTTGAGAATGAGATGTGTTTTGAATAGAAGATTTGAGGATGTAGTTCTTGGTCAATTCTAAAGACAGCACAGATCATAATTGCCTAACAGTGTGTTTTGGTCTTCCTGGTGGCTCTCACAACCAAAACCTTGTATTGCAGGATGATGTTTTGTTGTTATGACAAGGGGTTTTCAAGGTGTATGTTTGCCTGCCTTCAGGATGACAGTGCATCTAATATTTGTGCCCTTTATCTCATAATTGTGTTTTTTTTTTCTGTGTTGCACTAGCTATTAATGAATGACCTTAATGTTGTAGACAGATTTACAATTTACTGTTGTGTTGATTTGAAGTGTTGTGTTACATTATCATGTATGGCTGCAAGTGTTTGGGTGACACACATAGATAATTGTAATGTTGGGTGGTGGGTGACCCTGGAATAGACAAGGGTTGTGCAATGGAGAAGGATGAAAAGGTGAACAATATATGAGAGATGATCACAAGTGCAGAGGCATACACAAGATTGGTATAGCACCTCTTTTTTTTTTTTCTTGTGAACTTCCCATCTGTATATCAGGTCGACATTACCCACAAAAATGGGTAGCTAAGACAAAGGGATTTCCTTGCATGCATTTATATACATGTCTTGCCTCTATGGGGGAAGAGAGAGAGAGAGAGAGAGAGAGAGAGAGAGAGAGAGAGAGAGAGAGAGTTATAAAAGTTAAATAATGTATACAGCATTAGATGAAGATTATGAGAGAGGAAAGGACAGTTGGTTGAGTTGGGTGTTGCTGAAGTGCAAGAGATGGAGTGGAAGCTAACCGTATAACAAAAGAAAGTAGGGAAGTTAATGCCACTTCCAGCTATGAAGAAGCTTTTCTTGCATATCGGTGCTGGTTTTTACATTTTATGTATGAAAAATTTGATACTTTTATTGAAGTAAAATTTGCACTGCGAGGTATGTTAAAAATATGAAATAGAGTAATTATTGCTGCTAATGAGAAGTGCCAAGGCAATAATGAAGCAAGAAAATAATTTATAATTGAGTGTATCTGAAGTGCTGACAGTCAATTTATTTTAAGATTTAGGTTTGTGGAGAGAATGGATGAAAATTTTTGGTGTTTCACTTCCCTGTCAGAGGCTTCTGGCAGCAAGAGCAGCAGTGCTCTTGCGTGTGTGTGTGTGTGGAGGGGGGATATGTAGCCATGAAAGACCAGAAGTACCATAAACATACCACACCATGACATCTAACAGATTGTTGTGCAGGATGTTGCCTATCATTTCACTGTAGAATACAGATATTGAAGGTTTTGGGAATGTTTTTTTAATCTCCAGTGTTGTGGCAGAGTGCTGATGCTTCACATGCATGCATTGCTTGTGACTGATGGCATCATGTGTATTCTGATAGGGAGTCAGGGTGGTGGCATTGTATGTATACTGATAGGGAGTCAGGGTGGTGGCATAGTATGTATTCTGATAGGGAGTCAGGGTGGTGGCATAGTATGTATTCTGATAGGGAGTCAGGGTGGTGGGATTTTATGTATTCTGATAGGGATTTGGGGTGGAGGTTGTTTTGTCCAACTGGTGTGACGGTGGCAGGATGAGTAAAGGGTAGCCAGGCAGGTGAAGTGGACTCATGACCAGCGCCAGTGTGATCCTCCCCCAGGACTTCCTCCAACCAAACGGCAGAAAGAGATGGAGGGCAGCGACTCAATACACCTGGGCCAGCTGGGGGTGGTGCCTCCTCCAGGATTGACAGTCACTCCAGTGGGTGTCAATGGGGGTCCAGGGGTGCCCACACCTCCCCTGGGAGCCCCCAACACCCCAAGCCGGGCCAAAATAGCCACAGTGTCTCGCGTGGGGGGCCGTCCACGCATCATCTCATGGATGGACGCCCCTGATGATGTATACTTCTATGCCACTGACACCACCAAGTATGTGTATGAGTGTGTGTCTTTAGGAAACTCATGTTGGTCTTGAGTTTGTATGAATGAAATATGTATGCCAATGTGAGGCAGAGTGCTAACTTTGTGTTCCTGCAGGAAACTGCGTAAGAGCCTTGCCACCAATGACCTGAAGCGGGCAGCGCGTCGGCCCTGGAAGAAGATCCAGGAAGACTCAGCCATGGTGGCAGCAGCAGTAGCAATGGCAACAATGGCCCCAACAGTATCCAGCCCACATTTTGTTGAATGATGCCAGAAGACTGAGACCTCCACCCCCCTGTCCCCCCCAAGGTGCCCTGAGCCCACCAGCTGAGCCCTGCCTCCTTGATGGCTGGCAGGGGGGTGCCTGGGCCTCCCCAGCAGGATGAGGCTCCTGGGAGCTTCACTACCTGGACCGAGAGACTGAGTGGTGACAGGCTAATGAGGAGCCCAGGCACTTGTTTGGTGGAACTCTAATGATGGAAGAATCAAAGTTCAAAACCCTCTTATAAGTGTTATGAGAGACAGTGTGTGCTGGAGGCTCTGAGGCTCCAGCAGGAGGAAGGATCTGTAGACTAGTGAGCTTGGCTGGCCCACAGGACCCAGCTGGCTGCCCCGAGGGGGTGGCCATGGACATGATCTGAATACACTGCCGCAGGTTGTCGAGGGCGAGGAGCGCTAGCAGCGGCCAGGTGGACCAAGGGTGAAAAGCACACGAGTTTATTTATAGAATCTTGGAAGCAACTCTTAAACTAAGTGCTTTTTAGTGAGACTGTTGAAAAAGATGAATTGTGTAAGTAATGCTGGTTGAAGTGTATTTAACAGTTGAGAGTTGTACAGAAATGGTAAAGGTCTGTGTCTCCCATGACAGTGAAGGTGTGGGAGAGAGAGAATGCTTGCAGGAGAGGTGAGGGCTAGCCTTGGTGCCGGCGCTGGTCACTGACCCCCCTCACCACCACCCAAAGTTCAAAGTGAAGTAACATCTAGAACAACAGCAACAGCAAAAAAAAGCAACAGCATAAACCTAAAGAGTCAGCACCCAGACTATTTTTTATCCAGACTTTGTGTAAATATGGTTGCCGCATGTTCATCCAGAAATTTTCAGTGATTCGTAGTGATATTAGCCATAATTTGTGTACTTTGTATTCTGTCCAACTCCAAGATTTTCCGCACCAGTTAAAAATTTCTGTTCTGATAATTTTTTTTCTATATCTGGAGTGTGTTCCCACCCATTATCATCCCAACCACTGCCCCATCAAGACCTGTTCTCAAAAGTGCAGAGGAACTTGTGGCCCCCAGCAGAGAGGCTCCTTCAGGTTCCAGTGAACCTTGCAAAAAGAAAATGCACCCTCTCTCATCACATCTATCTCATTTTTATCATCTTCTGTTTTCCTTTTGCATCATCATCCATCCACATCATTAGTATTTGAACTTGTCTTAATCTCTCTCTCTCCCTCTCTCATGTCCCATCAGCTGTTTGTTACATTTGCTGGGTTCCTCAAGAGGTCTGAGTTCATGTCTACCTGAATGTAAGTTGAAACAGGCGACCAATGCTCCCCCTCCTCCCCCGTCTCATCCCTTTGAGAATACGACCAATGTCACTTGTCATTTGCTCACCATTTCCATAATCATCGTTAATTGTTTTATAAATATGAAAATTTGCAGTTTGATTGGATTGATAACTTTTTCATCATCCCTGACAAATGTCTTAAATGAAAATTCCCTGAGATATGTTACTGCTTTAGGCTTGTTGCCTTCTTTCCCTTCCATTCTTTTTGACTTCCACTATAACATTCAACGCCTCTCACTCTTATCCCGTCCCTCCACATGCAAGGTATCTGTATGCGCACAATTGTTCTTACATGATTGATAACCACAAGAATCTCGTAAGATTTTAACTATTTTTAATGCTAAATTAAAGATAACTGGTGTGGGTGGGGCTATACAATGTGTGTGTGTGTGTGTGTGTGTGTGTGTGTGTGTTTGTTTGTACGTAAGGTTAAAATAGTAATGGCTGGGTTTGTCATCTGTTAAAGGTGACAGCAGCAATGTCTTGGTGCATATGTGCACCTGCTTGCTGTCTGGCTGGGACTAATACCACTGTGTCTATGTGACCCTGCAGGAATATGTGTGTGTGTATGTGTGTGTGTTTGTGGTCTTTACCTTGTGAACATAGGCAATGCAGGTCTGTTATGGGTGCCGCCAAAATTGCTGTAGTACCACATGAAGAGCCTGAAGAGAGGGAAGATCATGTCATTGTGATTGTTGTTCTGCCGATGATTGAGTTGAAAGGGAGGGCAGTTTCAAGAAAACCACTGAGAATTCGTGTGTGTGTGTGTGTGTGTGTGTGTGTGTGTGTGTGTGTGTGTGTGTGTGTGTGAGATAACCCCATCTTTTGCCTTCACCACCAACACCTGTACTGCCCAGTCCTCCTTCCACCACCCTGGAGAATAAGGGGGGTGGCCGCTGGAGAAGACAAGACTCAACGCCCATCCTCTGCTGCCACCTGAGGCTTCTGTCAGGAATCAAGAGACACTCGGTCATTTTTATTTTATTTTTTTCATTTTTTAATGCAGATTTTTTATTATTATTTATTTTATTCTATTTTATTTATTTGTTTTTATTTTATTTTCATTTTTGTTATTTAATATTTTTTTTATTTATTTATTTTTTTTTGTTCTGTACTTAGTTCATTCATTCATTCAGCCCTCTACAATACATAGATAGACTTTGTACTTTTGGATTTTTACTTACACCCGCCAGTTATATAAGTGTGTGTGTGTGTGTGTGTGCGTGCGCCTACTTAGTTGTAGCTTGTTCCAGGTATATTGATGTACTGTTATAATCGGAAGTCGAGGAACATTCGCACATCAACCATCTTGTTCAGCATAGTCCTTTAATCGCAAGTTCTCTTCTGACTACCCAGTAAACCAGTCAGTTGATCCTTTGCCAGCAGATTACATCACCTAATGAGAAAATGTTAAACAATGATACAGAATGCGAATTTTACTCGACTTGGTTGACTATATACACCTGGCACTGTGATGGTCTGATGGATTCTCTCTCTCTCTCTCTCTCTCTCTCTCTCTCTCTCTCTCTCTCTCTCTCTCTCTCTCTCTCTCTCTCTCTCTCTCTCTCTCTCTCTCTCTCTCTCTCTCTCTCTCTCTCTCCAAGACCGGAGGAGGACACGAAGAATTTTGATGACATGCACCTGTCAGTGACCTCTGCACCACGACCAGACTGAGGTGCCATAGTAAAGACGGGAAGGTGAGGCTAGTGTAGGGAAGTGATAAATGAATAGCTTTCAAATCTTCAAGAGTGACATTTGTTTTGATTTAGTGATTTTTCAAGGACAGGACGCTAGACGTGAAATTAAGAACTTGGAAGAAGTTGCAAGCTACTAGATCTACATGTGGTAGGCACTCGCCCTAATAGATTAATGTGGGTGACTTATAAGAAAAGTCTGGTAAGATAAAAACAACTTTATTACAAAACTTACAAACTAAAGTAAATTTTCTCCTATGAATAAATAGGTATATGATGAGTGGAACAAACTGTACTATTAGATTTGTTTGTACTGAAGGAGCTGTGAGCCGATCAGCGGGTAAGGAAAGTCTGGGTGTGGGTGCAGAGGCGCCAGGCCCCAGCCACGGGGAGGGGAGGGCGGTGGACTGCTACGAGACGATAAGGAAAGACGTGCTGATGATGATGCTGATCTGCAGGGTGGATTAAGATCTGATTTAGAGATTACAGAACCACAGAAGATTCTGGCGAAGGTAATTAATTTATATGTCGACTGTGACGTGGACAAGCGAGTGGAACCAACACATGATTATGTATTTGGGGCAACGTATCGTGGCAACGTGCATAATTTTTACCAGCGTCAGACTGAACTACGTAACACTTTATATATATATATATATATATATATATATATATATATATATATATATATATATATATATATATATATATATATATATATATATATATATATATATATATATATATATACTGCTAATAATAAGCTGCATGCTGCCACCTGATCTCGTTTCCCTTCCTGCACCGGTGAAAATACTTACCTGGCCTGCTGTGCCCACTCTGTTTCATCAAATGTCAACATTTAAACCACCTGAGGGCACGGGAACACGAGAATTACCACCAACTGATGCTTTCACTTACTGTTTGGTCCACGTACTTAAAACGCGGCAAATTTCATTCATTCCAGCCGAGACCATTATTTAATTGTAAGATAGATTACTTATTTGGATTAAATCGGGATTTTGGTAGAAATACACTGTTAACTTGCCGTACGTCCTGAAACAAGAAAGGAATACGTAAACTAATCAGCGAGGGAGAGCATCATTTAGTGGCGCTGTCGTGCCAAATCTATCCCAGCTCCAAATTTCTCCTGGATGACGCCACTGTGCATGCGCATCATAACGAGGCGACAACATCAAAACATCACTCAGAGATACTCACAGAAGATCATCTGGAAGAGGCTTTAACCCTGTGGCTCCATTTCAGAGGCCACAATATTATCAACTATGTGGCCGTGTGTGGTGATGGTCACAATTGGTGCTTTATAGTTATATTTTTGTTCTTGATTTTTACAGAGCGTATCCAAATTTCTCTCATATATATTCACATTAACCCCATTCACCACCCACTCATGAAGATTCATGAAATTCCAATTGTCCACAACCCTATTGGCAAATGCATACGTCGAGTCTTGCATGATTCTTGAATAACTTTCTGGTGTTCCCTCTGATGAGGTCACTTTCTTTCATCCTGAACAGACCTTCCATGCAGTCCTCGTCATACTTGCCAATCATTTTTTTAAATATTTCAACCATGTCCCCTCGACATCTGTAGGACAGCGTGGGCAGATTTATTTTCTTGATATTCCAAACTACGTAGCTCTGGCAGTAGTTTGTGGCTCTATGCTGTACATTTTCAATTTTGTCAATATCCTTTTTCAGGTGGGCACCAAATTTGATTGGCATATTCAAGGTGTGGTCTCACTAAGGCTGTGTATAAGGACTTGATTTCAGGATCTAAGTGTACAAATGTTCTTATTATGCCACTATCTTATTTGCCTTGTTGACTTTCTCAGCCAAGTGATCCGAGAACTTAAGTGTGTTGTCAATGACCACACTTGTCTTTTTCCTTGTCAATTTCATTCAGGTCGCCATACATGGTGTACTCTTGATCCTGCACCTGCAATCTACCTACTCTCGTGGATTTACATTTTTCCGGGTGAAATTTTGGTTGCCACTCTTCTGTCAATCATTTCACTTCATCCAGATCTTCTTGGAGCTTCCTACAGTCCTCAGTATTACAAACACTAATAAAAATCTTTGAGTCATCTACATACAGATAAATGTCATTGTGATTCCTTAGAGTTTCTGGGAGGTCATTTATAAATACGAGCAGTAGTGGGCCTAATACAGATCCCTGGGGCATCCCGCTGGTGACGTCCTTACAATCTGACAATACCCCGTTGACCACCACTCTCTGCTGTCTCCCTGTTAGGAATTCCCTTGTCCATGTGATGTATTGGCCCTCAATCCCATAAGAGTGTAGTTTCTTCAGTAGCCGGTGGTGTGACACCCTGTCAAAGGCTTTCATGAAATAACAGTACACCACATCTATGGCCTGATCCTCATCCATGGCCTTTGTTCATTTATCTAGCACCTTGATGAGCTGCAGCACAATTGATCGACCTGAGATGAATCCGAACTGTGCCTTGCTAAACATCTTGTGCTGCTTCATATGTGCCATCATTTCTTCCCTGAGGACTGATTCCATGATCTTGCAGATGACACGTGAGGCTAATTGGCCTGTAGTTTCCTGGTTCGTATTTACTCCCTTTCTTGTAGATGGCTGTTATGTTGGCAGTTTTTCAGTCTGATGGTACTCTTCCTTCACTGAATGAACTTTCAAAAATAATCTTTAGAGGTTCAAGCAGTTCCTCCATCATTTCCTTTATTATTCTTGGGTGCAGTTCATCAGGCCCTCGTGACTTATTTCTCTTCCTTTTATTAGTAACATTTTTTTTTTTTCTCCTTGGTAAACACAGGATTCCTGATCGCTGGTACATCTCTTCTTCCTTTGTCTGGTACTCCTCCAGATGTCTCATTGATAAAACACATTTGCAAAATAGTCTGACAGTACATCTGCCTCTTCCTTATCATTATTCGTCTTCAGTGTCTTGTCATTATCTTTGTATAGGTCTCCAATTTTTGCCTTGGTTCGGGTTTTTTGACTGAACGTATTTCCAAAATACTTTTGGGTTTGTCTTTACATTTCTAGCAATTTCTTGTTCCTCCTGCTTCAGTGCGTTCTTTGTTTCTCTTCTAACTTGGTTGTTCAGCCTCCGATACTCCATCTCTCCGTCTGCATATATTCCCTCGGAGGTACTGTCCTAGTTATCACTCTTCATCCGTTTCATGGTCTCTCACAACCGTTGCTTCCTTTTAATCTTTGCTCATTCATAGGTAGGTTCGCATTGGTCCTCTTCCTCATATTGTAATTGTGTTTAAATATTCTTTATTTTTACGTATTATCAACTACTTTTTGAGGTTTAATCGACAAATTACTATTGTTTCATTGTATGTGGATACGTTAGGACAGGAGTGGAACAAGTCAACAAGAGCAGTGAGTGATAACAGAGCACCAAAACTTTCTCCCTGTGCAAGTGTCAAGTCCCACCACCATATTATGTATTTTAGGCATTATCAACATCATTATGGAGTTTTATTGACAAATTACTAATGTTTCACTGCCTGTGGAATATTTTAAGATAGGAATGCAGCAAGTAAACAAGAATAGTGAGTGATAACAAAGCACTAAAATCCTCTCCCTTTGCATATGTCAAGTCCTGTCACCATGTTTAATGTTTAAAATATTCACAGACATTAGCGCATTAGTAATTTGTCACTAAAACGTGGTGCTAGGACTTGATACTTGCACAGGGAGAAAGTTTTGATACTCTCTTACCACTCACTATTCTAGTTTACTTGCTCCATTCCTAGCCTAACGTATCCACATACAATGAAACAATAGTAATTTGTCAATAAAACCTCAAAAAGTAGTTGGTAATACGTAAAAATATGTAAAATACCTGGGTGATGTTTTGATGGTGTCGCCTCGATATGGTGCGCATGCGCAGTGGCGTCACCCGGGAGAAATTTGGACCCGGGAGAGATTTGCCACGACAGCGGGGTTAACATGTTTGCATGTCCTCAGGTGGCAGACATACTTGGTGAAAGTACTATTGGGAAAACTAACCTGGTATAAGAAATGCAAAGGAAAAGAGAGAAAAAAAATGGTGAACTATTTTGTCAACATAAAAGTGTTGATCTTCAGATAAAGAAAAATAATAATAATGAATAAATAAATAAATAAATAAATAAATAAAGACTCACAGTTTTGCGTTTTCATCACCTAGGCTTATACCAGGTTAGATTTTTCCAACAGCACATCATGAGTGTCATGGTGCGGCCCGGTCTGCCTCACACACCGGTGGTGGAGACGCTAGCGGTACAGTACTATGAGCTTTGTGGTTGCATTACCATTTCCTTTGGACTCTTGCTACACTGATTCACTTGGTTTTATTTAATTTCACTCGGTCACTAACACTCTCATCCTATCTACATTGCTTCACTTTCATTTCATTCACTCACTATCTACCTATTTTAGTTCATTTTACATCACTTCACTCATTCATTTTATCTACACATTTTAAATTAATTTCACTTCACCCACTCCATTTCACTCTACTGACTCATTCTATCTACACCACTTAATCTTACTTCTCTCATTCACTCACACGCATTCTGTCCACTCAGTTCGCTTCATTACACTCCACTTCCTCGCTCCTCCCCTCACTCACTTACACTCGTTCCCTTCTGGCGCATTCCCTCCTGCAGAAACTGAATTTCACCATGAATTATTAAAGCTTGTTCAAATTATTACAGTCAGCGGTGTCTGTTTATTGTATTTTGTGGGAGAGGGAAAATGGAGTGTTTAGTTTTACGTACCCTTGTGCTCTCTCTCTCTCTCTCTCTCTCTCTCTCTCTCTCTCTCTCTCTCTCTCTCTCTCTCTCTCTCTCTCGTGAATTATGTATTAAAAGATCTAAAAGAAATCTCTATCAAGACTTTCTATATGTGTTAAATATCCAACAGGCTACATAGCTACATATTATCAAGGCAGTAACGCTGCATTCAAGCTAATGTTTGTGGTTCTTCAACTCGACTTCACACATACACCCACAGGTCACTTTGTTACTCAGGACATAGGGTTCAAAATACTCTCTCAATACTGCTATTTTTTCTTATATTATTATTATTATTGGTATTGTTATTATTATTATTATTATTATTATTATTATTATTATTATTATTATTATTATTATTATTATTATTATTATTATTATTATTAATCTTTCTTTCCCGATTAGTGTACCGTCAATGAAAAAAAAAAAAAAAAAAAAAACAGAACCTGACTGATTATCTCTGCGTCCTTGGAAAACAATCCTGAAGAGGGCACTAAACGTCTAATCAAGAACACGGGCCTTTGACTCAGATCTTGCATACCAACAACTGTGACTGCAGCTCGGTGAATGCATCTAAAACGTAGCGCCATACACACACACACACACACACACACACACACACATGACTTGAACTCTTTCACAAAGGAAGTTTCAATACACTTATCTTCCACCTTTGATGATCCATTATGACCTCTCTTTAGGGACTGACACTTCAATGGGCCTTTCTTTTTTAACACTTTTGTTGTCCTTGGCCGGCGCCCCTCTTACATGAAAAAAAAAAATATATATGTAAATAATAGTAATAAATAAATACGCACCGTCAGTGGTCAGTGGTAGCCCTTTTTGTAGTCCTCGGGCTGGGTGAAGTAGTAGCCCCAGGGAGCAAACGAATGGTAGCCCTTGCTCTTGCTGGGGCCGCGGTACACCTGGATCTTGACGCGGCCCAGCTTCTCTTGTTTGTAGCCGTCAGGGAAAGCAGACACCGCCGTCATCACCGCCGCCACCACTACCATCAGCACCGTGATTACCTGCGTGGCGCGAACAGAAATCGGTGTTATGTTATGGGTGGATGAGTGACTGCTCTCTCTCTCTCTCTCTCTCTCTACTATTATACCACTACTACTACTACTACTACTACTACTATTTCGTCCAGCCCCCTCACTTTTGCATAATTTCACCTATATAATAACATGCTTTCCTTCCTTTCCCCTACTACATAAAAAAAAATCTTATTCCTCTTCTTGTCAATTCCATTTACCACTGTCCGTCCCTCTTGTCCAGTCCTCTTTGTGCCTACTGTCTCCCTCACTCCCCCACTCACGCCACGCTCCGGGTCTCATTAGTAACGGCACATGACCTCGTCTTTGGCAGCTTGAAGAACCTTTTTTACCCCCCCTCTCTTATCATAGAACTTCCGTGAGTATCCTTTGCACTTTATCTTCTTACACCTTATTCACGATTACTTTACCGTTCCTTTTCCACTGTTATGATCACTCTTCCTTCTCCTCCTCTTTCTCCTATTCCATGTATGTACACTACCAACACCACCACCACCAACAAAATACATCAGGGGGTAGGCTCTTTCTGAAATGTTTCGGCGCCTAATCTCGACTATTTTTTAACAGACTACTATTGGAAGTTATTGGGGTTTTCATGATTCTAGTGAGAGTTTAACTAAGATTCTGCACACTCGGGTGGTGGGGGGAAGGGAAACCATTCATGAGAACGCTGCTTGTTTTTTGTGGTTTGTGGAAATAATCCTAATGAGAAACCAAAGCGTTTTAAAATATAAGTCGACAATAACTTACAGCCTTGAGGGAGACCATTTTGATGTCCTCTGTATGTTAACTTCGTGCTGACCAATGCAAGAATGACTGCCGCTCTGCTAGATGCACC
This sequence comes from Scylla paramamosain, assembly GCF_035594125.1. Lineage (NCBI taxonomy): Eukaryota > Metazoa > Arthropoda > Malacostraca > Decapoda > Portunidae > Scylla > Scylla paramamosain. Next base: position 21,730,833 of record NC_087165.1, read on the forward strand.
TCCTTTATATAGCTGTTGCCCCACCGCCCTCGCCGCCCCCGCCCGCCAGCTGCGTAGAAAGCCACAGCCACCTCCCCCGCTCACTCTCGCTCTAGAAAGTTTGGGAGGTAGTGGTGGTTTGACTTCTGTGTTTTCTGTTAATTTTTAGTGGGAATCATAAATGTCATTGTCACCGCATCGAGTTTTCCTTTTCTTGTTCTTATTTTTTTTTTCTTTACTTTTCATCTTGTCTTTTTTGGGATATTATTTAGAAATTCTCTCTCTCTCTCTCTCTCTCTCTCTCTCTCTCTCTCTCTCTCTCTCTCTCTCTCTCTCTCTCTCTCTTTCCGTGATGACTTTCTTATTTCTTACTTTCTTGTACCCATAGGTAAGTATAGGTAAGGATAGGTACGAACAGACTGTTGAACATCACGGAAATTGTCCTTTGTTCATTTTGTACAGGATAGTTCTCTGTTGTTTGTCTGAACGAATACCCTTACCTATCTAGGGGTACATTCTTGTCCATCTTCATCATCATCTTCGTCATTATTATTATTACTGTTATTATTGTTATTATTATTATTATTTTCGTCATCATAGTAGTGTTATTGTTCCTGTCGTGGTTATTGTTGTTGTTGTTGTTGTTGTTGTTGCTGTTGCTTACTACTACTACTACTACTACTACTACTACTACTACTACTACTACTACTACTACCATTATCATCATTCCCTTCTGAGGCAGTGAAAGAACAACACTACCTCCGTACTCTGCGCACCGTGAAAGGTGATCATGAAGGGCGGAGGTGAGAGGACTAGGAATCCCCCTCCTCTGTACTTCTGCTTCCTCTGAGACACAGCTTGATAGGTTCCATGGGCTTCCTCCGGCTTGAGTGGATCTTAGCCTAGTATAGTGATAGATTATTATTACTATTATTATTATTATTAGTAGTAGTAGTAGTAGTAGCAGCAGCATCATCACTGTTAGGAGCAATAGCAGCAGTACTACCAGGATCATTTGCATCATCAGCAGCAACACCATCAACATTAGCAGGAGAAGCCGTCATCACCTAGCCAGCACCAATGCTACATGTTCAGCAGGCACAAGGTGGAGTTAGGCCATACCATACAGGATGTTACGAGGCGGCATGCGGGTGTGTGGCTGTAGTGAAACCTAAGGGAGCTCACGCAGAGGTCAACACATATATTATTGTTGTTGTTGTTGTTGTTGTTGTTGTTGTTGTTGTACGTTGCGGAAATACAACAGCAAGATTTTACTAATTTTCTCCATGAGCTTGAGGGAATTTATCACTTTTGTGCTTTATTACTGCAACGACGACTGCTTTTACTACTACTACTACTACTACTACTACTACTACTACTACTAGCAAGCATCTTACATCATCATTTTCTAGAAGATAATCTCACATCAGCATACAACTTTTTTCTCTAATCAAAGAAAGTGATGCGCGGGGCAGTGGCCTGTGGGCGGGGACGGGGACACGGGTGGGTTGTGGAGGGCTGTGAGGGACGGGGAGGTGCAGGTGTGTGTTGGCGTGGGGTACGTAACGTGGTGGGCGGGTGTGGTGGGCTTGGGTGTGGGTACTGGGCGGCGAGGTAAGCTGTGGGCGGGGAAAGCTCACCAGGACAAGCTTGCTTCCTTTCTCCCCCGCAAGACATGACAAAGAGGCTGTGTGTGTGTGTGTGTGTGTGTGTGTGTTTAGTTTGAAAGAAAGTTTTTAAAATATTTGTTGAAATGACACCTCTTGCCTTATATAACTAAGTACAAAAGCTTATTGTTTGTAATCATAATCGTAAACTTGAAAAAAAAAAAAAAAAAAAACAAAGGCTTAATGTTTACTTGTGCATCATCAGTAGTAGAAAGAATAAAGTTAAACCCAGCAGCTCTGCATTATTTTCTTTACATGACTATTTGCAGATAAAAATCGGATTGTGATTCAGACATATTCTAAAATCTTATGGACTGAAATGAAAGCCATCTGGAATTATAATACTGAAATGCAGCAACCCCGAATGATAATATAGCAATTTGAAAAGTAGAACTGTTGAAGATGAATGAAAAATGAAAAAAAAAAATGAAATAAACGAAAGAGTTGATGTCATTTTAACGTAAACATTTTTCCGTATCGTCTTTACAGGTAAGCGTCTGTGTTCTGGGAAGGCGCCAAGTCTTTTCTTCCCTCGTTCCATTTGAGCTTGCATTCTTGGAGCCATCATCGTGTGCTGGCTTGTCTTCATACTACTGCACAGTCACGTGATAATGTATGCGAAACTGACCATCTAGGCCTCCAAGAGAAGAAGAAAAAAGAGGAGTTAACTGCGCTATAGGCCAAGAACATGAAAAGAAGAAAATTATAAGGTAAGAGATACATGTCTCATTGGAGCTTGTGTGATGTTTGAGGGTGTGATGATTTATTCACTAAATGCACGGGGCTACATAAGTATAGATCCGTACTTTCACTTTTCCCCGGCATTACCAGAGGCACTCATTCATCTGCTGATATCCCTTGTTGTCTACTGGGCGCAAGACTGATGGATCATGTTCTTAGTTGTAGCGTGACGGTTGTCTAGTATAACCTTATAGCTCACTGCTGCTCTCCCTCACACACACACACACACACACACACACACACACACACACACACACACACACACACACACACACACACACACACACACACACTCTGAAGAAGGTTGTAACCACCGCCGTGACACCTTTCTCGCAAGCTCACCAACTTTACCCAAATCCCCCTCGGCGCCGCCCACTGGTGCTGCCTCGACTTTCTCAGCCGCGAGGTGAGTCACGCTGTCAGTGCTCGTCGTCATTGAAATGGTCATATCATAATGGTACCTGTTCCTCTCGTTTGGCAAATAGTTTATAATTTGAAAGTTTAGTCTTATTCAGATAATGAGTGTTTCTTAATATTTTTGTTGCGGTAATTGACTGAAATATGAAGAAAAATTGAGGTGATGAAATTTTTATTACACTTCATTACTGGTTTCACTCATCATTATCGTGTATTGAAACCGTCCATTCCGCCCTCGGACCGCGTGCAAAGAATACCTCAGCAGCATTTTGTGTCTGAAAGTTTGAAGACAAAAAAATTTTAACCAGTTTTCTCGAAGAATTTTTCCCTTCAGAATTTATTTTATTTTTTTTCTTTTTCACTGGTCCCTGATGTCGGAAGTGACTTTGACACCGGCAATTTTTTGTTCTTTTGGTCTAAGGAATAGCATTTCCATTTTATTGTGCTCATCACACTCACTCTCTTCTTCCGTAGATTTAGTTGCTCCGCCAGGAAGTTATAATAAACTCAAACTGGCTTTTTACACTGTATTGCTTTTTGAGTACAAGTATTTACAGACAAGCCACATCCGGTATGGAACACTCGCTAGCCCTGTCTGCTCGGCTCACCCACTGGCACTCTGTCCACCAGCTTGTGCTTGCTAACATGGTGACAACTAGCGGGAGAAGTGTTCACAAAGACATGGTCGACTGATAACATACAGTGCATGCAATAACCAGGGTATACATCTACCGAGGCACAAGTTTCGTAACAGGATATGGCTCAGGTGGACTCAGAAGACTAATTCTGCTCGTGCACGACACATTGATCATCGCCATAACGGAATGGTCTGTGGCTCGCGTGGCAGCGGCATTGTTTTTATTGCATCGTTTTCACGAGTCAGTTCTCGCCTCTTACCAGTGAACGTCAGTGACAGAATAACAAGGAAGGTATAGCTATCGTCTGATTGCACATATATATAAAGCAGAGGTGAGCAGCAAGGACCTTGAGGCAGTATGCACTCCACAACACGTGCCTGTGGCTGGTGAGGCTGCAGCACCTTCATTCCTCACCTCCACACACGTCACTCATGATCGCTGCTGGCAGTGCTACAAACATCAGAAGGTGACAAGTACAGTACGTGCATTCACCTGATGACTCTCTTCTATTAACTTGTAACTGATTAAGTTTTCTTTGGGTCATGGAAGTTATTACGGGAATTTAATGCCTGATAAGAAGTCAGCTCAGTTATTTAGCATGAAATTTTGTTCAGCAATGCTCAGTGCTTCATTACAGGATGTGGGAAATTCTCACTGAAATTTTTACCTTTTCTCAAGTGTTCATTATGGTGATATTTTTTTTATTTATTTTTTTATTAAGCTGTATGTACTTGCCCTTATAAAAATGCAGGTAACATCAGTACGTCAGTGTCGCCTCAGCGGTAAATGATTCAATTAATGAAGTACTTGGTAAATTAATGTAATTTCAATCAACACCTTAATTCTTTCAGTCACCAGCTTTCCTTAAATGTTTCCTTTTTCCCTTTAAGTCTATTCATTTTTGCTCTTGTGGCGATCAGTGCTGGGAGATTTCAACGCAAAAGGTGTGTGTGTGTGTGTGTGTGTGTGTGTCCGCAGGGCTGGTCCTGGGTTGTCGGGCGCCCGGAATCCGGACAATTTGGCCACGGACGATTTGGCCACGGACGATTTGGCCACGGGATGTCACCCTAGGACGTTTTGGCCACGGTGGGTAGGACATTTTGGCCACGGGAGAAAATACTAGGAATCTATTGCACTTAGTAGCTTGCTTATTAAGTAAAGGAAAAAATCTTTAGTCTGTTTTATTATCCAAAAAAGTTCTCTAATCTGTTCTGTTAGGTTAGGTTAGGTTAGGTTAGGTTAGGTTAGGTTAGGTAATAAATACGAATATTAATAATAATTGTGAAAATATGTAAATAATACAAAATATAATATATATTACAGTAAATATGTTTCATGGCCAAAACGTCCACCTTGGGAAGTTCCCGTGGCCAAAACGTCCTACGGTGACATCCCGTGGCCAAATTGTCCGTGGGCAAATCATCCGTGGCCAAATCGTCCTACACCCCGGGCGCCCTGGGCCAAAAATAACCTTGCCGCCCCCGTCCTCCGCTTGAACAAGAAATAAAAATCAACAAAATTTAATACTAATTGGGATAGCCCACCTGGCCAGTGTTGGAAGCCATAAGTTGTAATGAATGTATGTTTGTGGTAGTAGTAGTAGTAGTAGTAGTAGTAGTGGAAGCAACACTTCAGTAACAACAACAACAACAACAACAACAACAACAACAACAACAACAATTACTACTACTACTACTACTACTACTACTACTACTATTACTACTACCACCACCACCACTACTACTACTACTACTACTACTACTACGAGTACTACTAGCACTACACATCACTTTCCATCACCTCTACTATAGTGTTCAACTCATCTTCATCAGCAGACGAGATAAGTGGTGATGATTAGTTACGGAGAGGGAAGGGGAAGGGACTGTGATGACTATAAAGGGAGAGGGGGTGATGATACGGTGATGTGATGATTATGTGAGGTAAAGGGGTAGACGAGGGAGGGAGTAGGGTTGAGGTGACTGATGTTCATGTGGGGTGTCAGGGAAGGGAGGGGAGGGGAGGGAAGGGAGTAAGGCTTCATCTCTGCTTCATAAAAAGTGACTGTACAGGTGGAGGGCGAAGTCATAGTAGCTCCTTGTATAAACACACACACACACACACACACACACTATCAGGCTGTGCGCACTCTGTCGTGCAGTGAACAGTTTTGTTTACTTGATGACTCCCTGCCTCTTATGAACTGAAAATATTGATATGAAATGAGGACTTAACATTTTTTTTCAGGGTTAATTCAAAGCATCTCTCTCTCTCTCTCTCTCTCTCTCTCTCTCTCTCTCTCTCTCTCTCTCTCTCTCTCTCTCTCTCTCTCTCTCTCTCTCTCTCTTTATGTGTGTGTGTGTGTGTGTGTGTGCAACCATCAGTCGTGACAAACAAACGCACGGTAGTAGCAATCACCACCGTGTCTTGTGAGCACAAACACATCATCACTGAAGGGAAAACTACACTACAACATATGCCGCTCGTTCCTGGCTGCCTCTTATCGACTCAACAGGCAGCGACTGTAAAAAAAAAAGCTGTTTACTGTAATTTACTACCTGCCCGTTCACTGCTTATGGGGAGGAGAGGAGAGGAGGGAGGGGCGTTTTCTAACAATTGTAGCTCCTCTCTAACTTACTTGAGGTTGTAGAAAATGGAAGAAAAATGACAGTAAGACACTCAATTGTCTACTTCAACTTTGGTAATTACAGGTTTTCAGCACCACTGAGACGTACTGTTGGAAATAGTGGCACACAGAAGCGGCACTGTAGCCTGTGAAGCAAAACCGAGGGTGGCGTCATGTAGCTTGAGGCCGCGCTACTGTATTACTGTCACTGTCAATGGCATGTGGACGATGGCAGTGGCGGCAGAGAATTAGTCAGTCTTAGTGGAGTAGCCTTGCACACTCCCTTTCATTGTATTGTCTTTTCTTTCAGTGTTTGGTCCTCATATCTGCTGTCACTCTCACATAACTAGACAACCGGCAGATTCTAAGCACTTAGGATGAAGAAAACGCTAAACACGCCACCTAGTAGTATCGCAAATACTACTCCTTGGTGCCCGGCTCTGCACTGAGCAGAGCCGGGCACCCTTGTGTGACGCGACGCATCTCACTTTCACACACGCTGCTAATCACGTCGGTGCTTAGATAGAAGTTGCGTAAATTGTGCGTGTAGGAATGTCGGGGGAACGTGTGGGGGGCAGTGAGGTAGCAGAAGCTTCAACATAAACATTAGCACCGTATTCTTGTGGCTTCAGCATTCCCGCATGAGCAACGTCAGGGAAGTGTTAGTCAGTGTGAGAATCTGCTTTACCTGGGCGTCGTATATGCAAGGTGGAGGCGAGGATGGTGGTGGTACTCGTGATGCTCGGATGGAAAGTGGTGCCGCCATCTGCCAGGTGACGGGAGCAGCAACACCTAACTAGCGTTTCACTGTAATAGTTTGTTGTGATCATTGCGTCCGGTTTCTTTCTGTGTCGCGTGGTACTTGTGCTTCACCCAGCGTACTCCATGGACACCCCCACACACTCCACACGCCCTCCAACCTTCGCACACTCCCTAAGCATTTCTAGACACGCCTTCGCACTTCTCTCGCTCCCTGGCAACTCCTAGACATCCCCCGCATTTTCCACACATTCCCTAAATATCCTTACAACTCCCTGGGCACTTTTAGACGTCAATTCACCCACCACACACCCAATAGACACTCTTAGACATCAGTTCACCCTTCACACACTCCCTAAATAATCCTTAAACAACTGCACCCTACATACACACTCCCTGGACACTCTTAGACATCACCCTTTACGCTCTCCTTGAATACTTCACACCACTACACCCTCCATACACTTCCTAAGCACCCTGAGATACCTTTACACCCTTCACACACTTCCTTGACACGCTGAAACACCCCAGCACCCTTTACATACTGCACCACACTTTATTTACATCTCGTACCTACATAAGTACTGGTGCACCCTACCTGCCTGTCCCTGCCGTGCATAACCAGTGCCATACTTGTTCATTCCTTGTTTTCTCTTCCTTTTATACCTATTCGGATGCTCTAAAAGGCCATTTTTCACCTACTTCACCCTGCGCCAACATTCACGTTCCAGATCCTGCGCCGCCCATCCATTACCCACGTCCCTAATCCTCACCTTTCAAAAAGAGAAAACTCCAGCTAACTCCATAGATCATTTCTCTGGTTAGCTGGTTCCCCTCGCCGCTTCCTGAGTGATTCCTGCTAAAGTGAAATATGCATTCGCGTAATGTATAGCTTTGCTCCATTGCATTAAGTCCAGCACTGTAATTTCGCCCAATGAGGGACACGCGAACATGGTAATGCTTCCACAAGGCGATGCTCTCATTTTCTGATTGGTTCAAGTATTAACGTTTTCTTTTCTAGTGTGCGGCAAATTGTATTTGTATACGAAGCAAAACTCCTTGCTATTTCTGAGATACCTGACTATTCGTACCTGTATAATCCGGTAAACGAATAAAGGTTTTGGTAAGAAAATAAAGACACCTTGGAACAAATTCGCATGTTCGCGTGTCCTCAGGTGACGAAAGTACAGTATTATGCAAGACTTGGTGTGAAGGAGCACAGCAGAGGTGGTGTTAGGCGACCAGCCACGTGTGTTCATTCGTGCATTGCAGTTTTCCAAATAGAGCAATAGATCAGTCGAATATGTTAGCTGAAGTGATGCGTACAAATAACATAGATATGTGAAGCTAAAGAAAATAATGCAATACGATTATGGTACTGTTAAGAGACAGGACATTACGAACTTGACTCTTTCCTATAAAAAAAACAAAGAGGTAAGTGCAATGTATTAGGTAAACACACACACACACACACACACACACACACACACACACACACACACACGTAGCACTAGTAGTAGTAACTCTCGTCAAGGATAAGTGAACACCAACTACCACTGCCTATACTTTCACCATCATTCTCCCCCCTCACATCTCTCTCTCTCTCTCTCTCTCTCTCTCTCTCTCTCTCTCTCTCTCTCTCTCTCTCTCTCTCTCTCTCTCTCTCTCTCTCTCTCCTACCAGTGTTTCGTGAAGGAGGAAGGCGCCTGCACTATGACGCTCTGTCTCTCTTCCAACCACACTAATTTCCGCAGCTCTGATGTGACTGTGTGAAACGGTAAGACTTACGGCACGCCACCCGATCCCCACAGGCAGGCACACGCCCACGCCCCTCGACACGTGCTTCAGAGGGTTTTCTGGCGGTGGTGGTGGCGGTGATGATGGTTGCGGTGTGTGTGTGTGTTTACGGAAGAAATCTAGGATCTCGGAGCGAAAGAAACGTGCGCTGGTCACTGTGCCGTATAGTGTGGCAAGATTCCCGGCCCGGTCACGTGGTCTGTGATTAGTGGGAAGCAGTGAGCCTCGCCCGCCTCTGCAAGCTACGTTGGTAATACAGGTCTACTCACGCTTCCAGAAATAGACATCACGTGCGTGGTTTATTGGGTTCCTGATGATTATGTTCTCACACCGCCACCACAAATGCCGTCTCCACAGCCACCACCATCATCATCACCGTGCTTGCTCTGTACACAACACCACCAACGCTGCATCATTCTAGTACTGCGTTCTCAAATTTTTGGCGTATTTTCTCGACGGCCTTAAACAAACTCTATTGGAGATTGCCGGAGCTTTCGAAGGTGTTTTTTTTTTTCTGATTCTAACGATGACTTAACAAGTAATCTGCATAATCACTAAAAAATACATCCATGGGAACCCAGCTAATCATCGCTGGCATCTGAAATAATGCTGATGAGAGGTGGGATCGATTAGAAATCAATACCGTGAAGTCTATCTCTATCTTTTCTCGTTTTTTGTACTTAAACTGAAGCAAATTTTGAAACTAGGAGATACTCGGATGACAGTGTGTTCCTTATGTGTCCAGTAGTGCACAGTGAGTGTACTGATGATGAAGTCACGTCAAAAAGCGACATTTGTTCCCGCACAAACTTTTCACATGGTTTTATAAATGGAAAATAAAATGAATCTGTCTTAGTCATGTGGATGTTCAGTGGTCTTCCGTCAAGCTGGATCAGGTGAATAATTTATTTTCCTCATCCTTTATATTAAGTTTGCAGACAGCTGAAAAAAAAATATATCCTCACTTATTTATATGAATGGAAAATAGAATGAATCTGCTTTAGTCATGTGCTTGTTCAATGTGTCATGTGTCTTCCTCCAGGCTAGATCAGGTGAAGTATTTATCACCATCTTCAGTCATTTCATTGAGTTTTCAGGCAGATAAGAGTAAAAAAAAAAAAAAAAAAAAATCAGAAAAAGCAGTCATGCAATGTTGACTTTTTTTTTTTTAACAAACCTCAGGCAAGGAAATTGTATGTTTGCTCCCAAAACAGTGTAAACACCTGCAGGCGCAAGACTCGTGTTGAGGAAAAGGTCTGTTACGTCCTTCGTACTGGTTTGTAAGACGAGGAAACCCGACCTTATATCTCCGCGTTGATGGCTTCATGACGTGCTATCTATGTGTGTGTGTATGCGTGTGTGTGTGTGTGTGTGTGTGCGTGTGTGTGTGTGTGTGTGTGTGTGTGTGTGTGTGTGTGTGTGTGTGTGTGTGTGTGTGTGTGTGTGTGTGTGTACTTGCTTCGTCACTCTGGTGCACATTACAAGCATCTCTTTGCCGTCCTCCTTCAGACCCAAAACCTGTTGTGAGTGGTCTGGTCTCCTTGTCGTCATACGTAACTGTTCGCAGCAGAAGACTTAGGGAGCGTATTTTGAAAAGCTTTGTTCTCTCATAAGGACTTTTCAAAGACCACAGAGATTAGTTAGGTTCTCTCTCTCTCTCTCTCTCAGTTGATGATGCAGAATCCTTGTCAAACTATCAATTGAATCACAAAAAACACAATTGAAAACCTTAATAACTTTCAGGAGAGCATGCCAGAAGTAGTCGAAATAAGATGTGAAGCATTTGACAATACGGGCCAAGGACTTTACAAGTGTAGTGTTCATTTTACTGCAATGTCTTGGCCTATAGCACTGGCTTAGCGTTTCAGGTACATAGCCAGATTAGTACGACGCTCGTTTTGCTTCAATGCACGGTGACTTGTGTTACTTTTCAGGGTAAAGGTCGACTTCCTGCAGATCACGCTAATGTTTTTGTTGCTTTGTGCACTGTTGAGCCGGCGTTGTCACCACCACCACCACCACCACCACCACCACCACCACCACCACGACGACGTAGCATCTTCCATCATCTTCATTGATACGTACTGTACTACTGTTGTTATAACTGCTGTCATCATCTTTTTAATTTGTTTTCTATCATTCTTTCTTTCTTCTTTTTGTTTCTTTCTTTTCTCTCTTTCATCCTTTTTTCTTGTCTTTCTTTTTTTTCTTTTTGTCTTTAATTTTCTTCTTTCTTATTTTTTTCCCTCTTTTTCTTTCTTTCTTTTTCTTACTTTCTTTTTTCTTATCCTTCTTGCATGACCAACTCAAAAAATACCGTCTTGTTCGAGGATAAATGAGATTGACTGTGAAGGGATTCATTAAAGCTAAAAGTAAAATGTGCGAAGGAGAGAAGAGTTGGAGAAGGACTGGCCAGTAAACATTAATCAAGCTGATTAATAAACATATCAATTATGAGACAAAGAAGCAGTAAAACGTACTTAGAGGCGGAGGCAGTACTTGAATTATGAATACTATTACAATTACATTACAAAGTCACTGAGATGATTGTCAGTGCGTCTTTCAAATGACATGAAAAAAAAAATTAAGAAATTCTAACACCATTTCACACTGATGTGGTTCAATATGTACTTCATCTCCAAAAATTATACGATATATGTTATACGATATATGCCTTTTTGGATTTTTTTCTTTTTATTATAGAAAACTTGTACTGCGGGATTTATTATAACATTAGAATTATATATGTATATAAACTGAAATAATGGTAATTAAGTAATTTAACGATAGCGAATTTGATATTACGATAACGAAGCGAACAATGATTACGATACGATTCCGGTTTCCACGATAATGATGCAAGTTTCCACGATAACGATGCGGTTCCGCGATAACGATGCAATTTTAGTTTCCACAATAACGATGCGATTGTTATGCAGCAGTGATAGACAACCTGGGCACCTGAAAACAGTGAGGTGCAAGGTACTACGTGCATGACATGGCCAGTGTGTGTAAGAGTGCGCAGTACGAAAAGATGTTTTAGGAAGTGTCATGTAAGAAAGTAGTTTGAATTGAGATTAATGTATTACAAACTCCTGTATTATATTAGACTATTACACTCAGACGCAACTCGCGCCTCATGTGCTTGAGATGTGGCATTTTTGTTTTATTATATATTTACACACTATATAACAATTATTTAGGACCGAAGAACTATTTTTATGTTCTAATACTTTTATTTATACATTGCCAATCTTAACTAAAGAAAAATTTCAAATATTTGTGTAATTCTTTTGTAAGTAATTGTCCAAGGCGTTGATTGATAACGATGGAGATCAGGAGTACATGAATTTCTCCAAAACTCTCGAAAGGCAACACTGAATTAGTGAACTTAAATTAATAAAGCAGCCAGTCAGTTAGTTAGTGATTAAATGAACCAATCAGTGAGTCAGAAAGTCAATCAAGTAGTGAGTGAGTGAGTGAGTGAGTGAGTGAGTAAGTCGGTTAATGTTGAAGATAAAAAGGTGAAAGTTTTCTTGTGAGTGTTAATGAATTGAAAGTCTCCCACACCGCCATAGGCCAGAGGGAGGGAGGGAGGGAGGGAGGAAAGGAGAGAAGAAGGAAAATGGAGATGATGGAAGGAACGAGGATGTTGGAGAAACCTTTGTACGATGACATACGACACTTCCGTCACCAACATCATCACTATCACCACCACCACCCCCATCATCGTCATAATTTTTACCGCTACTATTATCATCATCGGAAACAGGAAGGACAAAAAGAAACTGTAGCGCTGTCCTTCCCATTTCCTAATTCTCATACATGATAATTTTCGTTATTTATTGTGCCGCTGTCATCATCGTCGCCGCTTACGCCGCCAGCGCCGCTATGACGAAGCAGAAAGTGGGAGAGAAAGTGTGTGGAAAATTCTTTGACCGCCGGCCATTCGACACATGTTAGAGAGAGAGAGAGAGAGAGAGAGAGAGAGAGAGAGAGAGAGAGAGAGAGAGAGAGAGAGAGAGAGAGAGAGAGAGAGAGAGAGAAATGTTGTAATGAATGCATTTCTTTGCCCTGTTACATTTATTTTTTTAATTTTCTTTCAAACAGTTACGTAGCATAAACACTCTAAATCATTATCATTATTATTTTGCTGTGTTTTGCATTACGGCATTTCTTTAGAACTTGATTGTGAATTTTTTCTTCATCGCGTTGTGCTGTTGTTGTTGTTGTTGTTGTTGTTATTGTTGATGATGATGATGATGATGACGATGATGATGGTAACAGGTGGCGATGGTGGTGGTGGTGGTGGCGGCGCACTGGAAGCAATCTGTGGTATTTATAGTTGCAGGACGAGGTGGTGTGTGGTTTTGAGGGAGGAGGGAGGCGGCTGATGTGTGAGGCGGGTGATGGATGGCAAGACCGGACTGCACCGCTGTATGTTTTGTTGAAAGGATGATGGAGGTGTTTTTCGTGGAAGGAGAGAGGAGCGTGGAGGCGTGAGGGGAGGCGTGAGAAGTTATGGTTTATTTGTGACAGGAAAGGAAGTCTACGTGCAGCACTGGAGAATGAGAGAGAGAAAAAATGGAGAAATTGTCAACAAAAGTATAAGTGAAAGGTTGGAGGGTAAATGCTTTTGTGTCCTGATGATAATATTCCAGTTTTCACTTCCCTCAGAAAGTTACTCAAAATTTATTTAAACCAATGTACGTGTGTGTGGTGTTATTTAGATAGTCCCAATTGCTCCTGAGGATGTTGAGAGAAACGTCAAGATTTAAAAGGTTACGAGTTAATTGAACCTTTTTTGACGTAAGTAGGTTCAGCAAGTTACATGAAGACATGAGGTGTAGCAAAGCACCTTTCATAACATACGCTGAAATCATATCACGCTTGTATTTTAAAACTATTATCACCATAATAATCATCATCATCATTATCATCCATCACCACCATTGTTTTTGTAATTAGCCTTCATTATCATCATCGTCATTATCACTAGATCCCCAGCATGAATTATTATCATCTTTATGACCTCAACATAACCAAGAAATAGTTAGGTTGTACACTAGACGTTTATCAGAGGGCATGCATAGCCGTCCCATGTCTGTTTACTACCCAGACATAAGGTGGCTATGCGTACGTACCTCACTTTCATCTCGAATGGCAGTGATTTTTCGCTATTTCGTTTCTTCCTTCTTTTTTTTTTTTTCTTGTGTTTTCTCTTTGTAGGTTTTGGCTTGACTCCGACCAAATATTTAAACTACCTGTAGATTGAGCAGAATGGTGGTCAGGTCAAAGGTTAGTAATACACACTGATCCCGATTATTGTTTTATAGTAATTCATCAGTTATCAAATCCAACTGACGCGTTCAGAGGAAGAGAAGGAAGGCCCGGGGGAGGAGCGGAGCGAGGAGAGGAAGAAAGGAAAGGAGAGAGGGAGTAGGAGAGGGAAGAGTTAGGTGTTCTTAGTGTCCTCGTCGCGGCGGATCCACGGCAGCGCCTCCACCAGGAAAGCAGCGAAGGCAAGGCAGAGACCAATCACCAGCAGGTAGAAGGCGCCCTGCAGGTGTCCCAGGCCCAGCACCACACGGGCCGCGTCTTCCTCCTCCTGTTGGCACACACACACACACACACACACACACACACACGTATATATTAGGCAAAATACCTATTATTATTATTATTATTATTATTATTATTATTATCATTATTATTATTATTATTATTATTATTATTATTAGCATCATCATTATCATCATCATCATCATTAATGGTATTGTTGTTGGTGTTAGTGATAATGAACGTACGTATATTACTAAGAGCGCTTGGTCTGTCTGTCTTCTGCCTGCCTCACTTTCTCATAAAATTAAGGCCGACTTTGGAGATGAAACCATTAGATGGGCAATAGCCAATCTTACAAATGTAACGATATTTCAAAGATTTCAACTCTACAAAGAAAGAAAAAAAATACTATATTTCATGCATCAGAGAGCGATAGGCCTGCTGATTCGTTCCTTGGCTTTACTTTCTACTGCTGCTACTGCTGCTGCTATCAATGTCATTATTATTCATTACTACTAAGATGATGACGAAGGAGACAACGACGTTGATGATGACGATGAGGACGACGACGATGATGATGATGATGATGATGATGATGATGATGATGTTGACGACAATAATCATTACCAGTAGTATTTATTGCTATAGTAATATTCCACTGCCAAATTGCTTATAGCTCAGGCTTTGTTTCAAGTGTTGCTGTTCATTTATTACTCAACTTCACCGATAAACCATTGAACGGATTTGTCAAACGCTGCAGGCAATAAACTACGTAAGTGTTGAGTATTATTTAGCTGCGGAGTGGTATTATTGTTCTCGCTTTTGTTCCAAGCATTTTTTGATACTAAAAAGAAACAACGAATAACCAAACGTGAACATGAAATATAGCAAAACCAAATTAAGGAATACGTCAACAGAGACAGACATAGCGACGGACAGACAGACAGGCGGGTAGACAAGCAGACAGAGAGGCAGACTGACAGACAGACAGACTGACAGACAGAAAGACAGACAAACAAACCAACAGACAGACAGACATGAACATGAAATGAAACAAAACCAAAAACTGAGGACCACTTCGACAGACAGACAGACAGATAGACAGACAAGCAAGCAGGTGTTGGGTGCGGGTGCCCTGCATGTGGGATCGGGTTCTGCTGTGTGTCGGGCGAGGCCGTGGCGGGTGTGGAGGGGTGGGGTGTCAGCACCAGCTGGTCCAGCCACGTGGTGATCACCCCAGATTCCACCAGGCGTATCTTCATGCCGTCCATCAAACT
Organism: Scylla paramamosain; assembly: GCF_035594125.1. Lineage (NCBI taxonomy): Eukaryota > Metazoa > Arthropoda > Malacostraca > Decapoda > Portunidae > Scylla > Scylla paramamosain. The sequence goes on from NC_087165.1 coordinate 21,746,293, forward strand.
CCTGAATGGCGCGCCCTTCCTGACCACCACGACAACAGAGAGGGTCATTAGTCCCAGTCAATTAGAGACGTCGCAGTGAGCGTTTTGATACCAGATAGCGCCAGAATTTTGAATTCTCGCCGGAAAATAAATACTTTTTGGGGCAAGGTTTTGCAGGCTTACAAAGGTGTATCGTTGCACAGTAATGCGTCTGAGTTCCTTAATTTGAATGCACCCCCACCCTCACCCAGCAGCCCCGCGCCCCACCTGAACCCCCAGCCGTAGCCGCCATAGTTGAAGAGTTCCTCCCGCGCCGTGTGAAGGGGCGAGGCTCCCTTGAAGCGCGCCGCCACCACCGAGCGAATGTAGTACTTCCATGTGATGAAGGCGTGGCGACCACGCAGCACCCGCGCCAGCTGCTCATCCAGGCCCACCAGCTGTGTGTGTGTGTGTGATAGGAGACACAAGGAAGAATTAAGGAGTTCGATATATGATATTATACAGAACATACACACACACACACACACACACACTCACTATGAGGGACTTGAACACAGTCCTGACGATGGGACTTTCGTTAATCTTGAGCCACTCCCATCCGCTGCCGTAGGTGGGCTCGTATCCCCACGTCCAGCGCTCCCGTTGGTGTGCCTCGAGCAAGTCAGCGAGGCTCTCCAACGTGGAAGACTGTCCGGGCACGGTGAGGTGAGCGATGAGTGAGGAGCGGTACACGATGGTGAGCAGCATGCAGTACACCCACCACCATCCTACCACCATCTGCGCCGCCGACGGGAAGGAAACACATGGATCCACTGGAGAGTCACTCTCATGTGGCTTAAAATCACCTACATGCATTTTGAGTTTTTGTTTGTGGTTGTGTGCGTGACATGGACGTGGATGAGGCACACTTACTATGCAAATACTTAACCAATACCATTCGTGAGCACTACTATTACTTATATGTCTACCACATCAGCTTTTCTTTACTCGCTCTCCATCTTCATCTCATCGATAGACCCTCACCAATGCCGCACAGCCTGTCTTTGAATGCTTTGTGCCCTATTCTTACTTTCGCGCTACTTTAAACCTCCCTCCACCCGTCACTGCCTCCCTTACCTGGCCTGTCGGATTGGCGGGCAGCTTGACGGGCGGGTCCTCCAGCAAGATGCCCCACGTAGTCATCATAGCGCGACCAAGCTCAGGCTTCTCGCGCCCTGCCACCCACGCCCACACACGCTGCAGCCCCCATAACACCACGCCTGCCGCCATTGCCGAGGCTAGCGTCAACACCCACACCTCCCCTGAAGTAATAGGGAGGGTGATTTTTCTTTGCTCTCTCTCTCTCTCTCTCTCTCTCTCTCTCTCTCTCTCTCTCTCTCTCTCTCTCTCTCTGCCACCTACCGGAGAAAGGCCGCACGAGAGCAAAGGACTGTGAGAGAGGCCTCGGCTTGGAGGTCACCATAACGAGTGGCTCCGAGGCGTAGATTCTGGAGTAGTGGACGACAGGCAGGCGCGTCGGCATGTACGAGAGCATCATGGAAAAGTCTGCCTTCTGGTGCTGCAGCGTCCCTACGACCCCCGTCCAGTTGCCGCTGTCCGTCGACGTCCCCCACTGGTTGTCCCAAGGAGCGCGCATCTCGTACCTGAGGCAAGAGCAAGTGGTGACGCAGGTGGAAGGTAGGAAAGGTTTATAGCATGTCATCGTATAAAATCTTGTACAAGACGGTTCAGTCTCTCTTGACGGACCAACTTAGTTCATCTCCCTCCACCCACCGTTAATCCTATACACAGACAAAGCATAGAGACTTGCGCATGAAGTAAATGTTAACAGAATATAACGCCTGTACCACCACCACCACCACCACTGTCATGACAACAGTAGCAATACAACTCCGCAACACCCACGTGAAGTTGAGTCGCTTGGAGATCTCCTTCAGCATGCGGTAGTCAAGTGAGTCTCGCGGGGTGACCACGGCGCCGCCCTCCGGAGTGCTCCGCTTGTAGTCGATAAAAGGAAACCACTCCATGGACACCACACGCAGCCGATGACCCTCAAGGCTCCGCAGTGGCCCTGGAGGAAGTGAAGTCAAGGCCGATTATAGCTGACAAGAGAACTTCTTTCTGATAGCTTTGGATGACACACACCACTGTTTGGGAAGCCAAAGGATGTAGTGCAGTCTTTAGTAAATATGACGTGAAAATAATGACCGAGGGAGAGGGACGGCACTTTCCTCCATGATTGGCGTCTGAATTTATAACAGCACGACCAAGCGTGCCGTTCAGTTTGCAGCACTTTTACTTAAGATAGCGGTCCGTCATTGTGTGGCCTCCTAACTAGGTCATGGGTAATATAACACATACTCGTACAGATGTAAGCACACACCAAACAAAAAGAAAATGTGAAACATGATGGTCGGAGGAAGAGAAAGGCAGCGAGAACAATAAATTTTTAAGACAGGCCGCGGCGTCGTGGCGGGAGAGAGTGCAGGGACGCCTGTGGGGGTGTTTCTCATCCCCCTTGACGTGGCCATGACATTGAGTGGATTTCGTATGAGTCTTACCTTTGTTTGTTATTATTGTTGCCATTATCATTACAGTAGAACTTAGTGGTTCTCAAACTTGGGTCGTGACCACCCTTGGATCTTGAGCTTCTTCTGATGTGAGAAAATTGAAACACCACTCTTCCTGTCTGTCTGTCGGTTTGTCTCACGATTTGAAAATGACGCTTACCGTTCTCAACAAATTATATTTAATTTTCCTGATTTTTCCCTGATTTTTGTCCAGCAACAAGACCAACACTTAGAAAAATTATGGAAATTTAATCCGGGTCTTCTTATGAAAGTTGAATCATAAATTACTTATCATTACGTGACAGCCTAAAAGTAATGTGAAAAAAAAAGGCATCCTTGAAGTCCCGACCTAGGAAAATAACCAATAATTTTCAGTCCAATGAAATTCCCGCAACTTCACGTTTTAAAAATAAACAAATAAATAAACAAAATAAAATAAAATAAAATAAAATGGAAAAAAAGAACATTATTGTTAATACTTAGAAAAAAGTACAGGAATTCAAACGATTAGAATTTATTACTCCTAAAATCTAACATACATCCACAAGATTTTTTTTTTTTTTTTTTTTTGTGCTTCCATATTTGATGCCGTGCGTATAACAGCTTAAGCATTTATGTTGGAGACACATTTAGCTGAAAATGTTTGGGAGGAATTTTCTACGACCCTGATCTTCGTGTGCTTAGAACTCTACCCCATATTTCTTGATCTCCCTTTTTTGCAGTGGAGCAGCATTATGATCATTTTACACCACAGTCGAAAGAGCCTGTATGAGTATGTACGTATCTTTTTATGTATGTATGTATGTATGTATGTATGTATGGGAAATGTCATTGTTGTAAGTGCCTTTCTTACAGACCACAATTCATAATGTGTTTGTATGTGTCATTTTTTGGTGTGGTCAATAAGATCCTATCTATCTATATACATGTACATACATTGTTATTCTGAATAGGTAATCTGCTTCTGTTTTTTTTTTTTTTTTTTTTTTTGTCTTTCAGAACATTCATCAATATAACTTGCTTTTTCTGTGATCTTCCTCCAGTTTATCTGTGTTTCTGAGGGGCCACCGCTTTCTTTGCTCATACATTTGTCACTGTCTCATCGTCCATTTCCTTGATTACCGGCAGGACAGTGGCATGTGAAAAACATAACTCTTTAGCGAATCATTTGCCTTGCGTAGCACCTTTGTTCATGGATTCAATAACTTCCATTTTTACCTTTCAAGGAAGTAATTTACGTGTGATCTCTCCAGTGCAACATAATTCATCTTCCAGTCAGAAGCATTACCTTTCCTGATGAGACACTTTACACGGGAGAAACGTCATGCAACTAGATTATGGTGATAGTTATGACAACCTATATTTGGACTTTAGTAAAGATTTTGACAAGGTACCCCATTAGAGGCTCCTGAGAAAGGTTAGGGCGCACGGGATAGATAGGAAGGTGTTAGGCTGGATGGCTGGATGGCTAAGCGACAGGCGACACAGAGTTGTAATAAACGGCTCTAAATCCGAGTGGGGTCATGTAATTAGTGGGGTGCCACAGGGATCAATATTAGGGCCATTGTTGTTTTAATATATATCAATGACCTAACCTAATAAGAGTGGTAGATGAATGGAACGAACTCAGTAATCAAGTTGTTTGTGCTAAGACATTAGGGAGCTTTAAGAGAAGATTAGACGGATTTATGGACGGGGACGATAGGTGGAAATAGGTAGGTATATTTCATACAGGGACTGCCACGTGTAGGCCTAATGTCGTCTTGTAGCTTCCCTTATATCTTATGTTCTTATGTTCTAGTTACCGCTGGCAGGCTGGCGGGGCGAATGTAAGCATGGAGAGATGTGGTGCGTGTACAGTACATGGTTAAGTTGTGTTGATGAGAGACAAAGTGAACCACGGATCGATGACGCAAGTTGTGGCTCGGCTAAGTGAAAACTTCTCGACGCCGCAGCCCTCCTGTGTGTGTGTGTGTGTGTGTGTGTGTGTGTGTGTGTGTGCACTCACCGGGGAAGAAGATGGTGGTGTTGGTCGGCTGTTGTGCAGATGAATGCCTCCAGGTGTATAGAAGACGCACAGCAGGACTTCCGCCATCACAGTACAAGCAGCGCGTGTACACCTTGACCAGGCCTGTGTGCAGCGCCACGAATTACACACACACACACACACACACACACACACACACACACATACACACACACACACACAGGTTTCATTATGTCTGCGCACCTTAATTTGTCTTTCTCACCTTCATTCGTCTTTTGTGCCGCAGTGGAGGTGGCAGACAGAGCGTCGATAAACTTAATTCTCTTGTTCCTCACAGCAGCAGCAAACGCGGTAGTAGTAGCAGTAGGACTATCAGTGGTAGGGTGAAGCTGATGGACAGGACGTAGGGAATTAGAAGGTAGAGGCACAAGGTACAGGAGAAAGTGGGTGTTTCTAAACGTGTGATGAAGCAAAATCTCTTCTATATCATTTCCTTTCACGTCCTCTTCCTCTCCCTCCTCCTCTTCCCCAACTAACACAACGAAAGTCTTCTCCCATTCGTACAGTCCCGCCACCTCCAGGAACCTGAAACAAAACATAGAAGAAAAGGAAACAGACGCAACATGAGTACATTTAATTAAGGCCTGTATTCAGAAATCCTCTGCTCTCTCATCACGACTATTCAAAGGGCACGGAGATAACCGGGTTCTCATAAGTGTTTCTCCTGTTAATAATGTAGAAATGTTGTTAATCTGTCACTAAAAAATACCCTTGAAAACCTAAATACCTTCAACTAGAACCTTTTGAATGTAGTGAAGGTGAGACGCAGAAGTGTTTCATAATAATCATGGTCCTGGGCGCCAAGTAATGAGCGAGGCATCGGAACGGGGTGGTTCACGGCGCGCTGTGTTGTGTAGGAGCTGATGTGTGATGTGGGTGTCTCAGGGGTCATCAGTCTTTCATAAGCTGCTCCGTAATCATTATCGTATTCCAAGAGGGCCATCCATTGGTGTGTGTGTGTGTGTGTGTGTGTTCTCAAGACTCATCTAAGTAAGTATTAGTTTTCTTGTTACACGACATTCAGTTGTGGGTTCATCACTGTTTTGGTCCTTCTCCTCCTCCTCCTCCTCCTCCTCCTCCTTCTGCTTTTGCTTCCTCGTTTTCTTCTCCTACAATATTATTATTATTATTATTATTATTATTATTATTATTATTATCATTATTATTATTATTATTATTATTATTATTTCCGTCATCATTATTATCATTTCCTTTTTCTCTGTGTTTCTGTGCCATCTGTAATGTAGGAATCCGAAGAAGGGACGAAGGTATGACAAACACATATCACGTATTGTTGTTTTATTTATAGCTTTTGTGCTTCATAAGTATTACCTATGATGTATCGCCTGTCGCCGTGTATCTTATCTTCTGTGTTGCTGTTGCTGTTGCCGTAGTTCTTTTATGCTGGTGGTGAGAGAGGGTGTCGTCGCATGCATACCATTAATGTACAAATATGAGAAGCTACAACTCATAAATACGTGCCTCGTTGCTGCTCAAGGCTTAAAAATTCATCGAACAGTAAGAACGGTAACAATCCATGCGAGCAGCCATCAGCCACCATGCCGCAGGTCTCATTAATACCAAAAGAGCATAGATCGTAATAAACTATGCTCCGGGAAGGCCATAATCACCGCCATGTGGTAATAGCTGTATACTAGAAGCGGCTCTTCCTCTTTTTATGAGTTAGTCGATAAACGTGGTGCTTGGGGAAACAGATGTAGGAAAGTAGCAGTATGAATATTGATGCATTAAATCAGCTCCGTGTTTCTGAAAGCCCGGAGTGTGAGTGGCGCAGTGCATCATATTTCTAGAGGGTGATTGATACTGTGGCTATGCTTGGTGTAATCACAGTCATTTTATTAACGTCCCACTGTCTTCTTCACTTGATTTAGCGTTTTCATTCATCTATAGATCCCTTGATTTGCTGACAGCCTCCTTATAAATCCCGATAAGGAACTAAGGACACCAGGGGACCCAAGACAGAGAAGATGCAGAGGACAAGGAAAGGAATATAATGCGAAAGGTTAATCGAGTTTTGTCCATGATTGTACCTTTCTTTTTTTTTTTTTTCACGCATGTCTTGTGAAGGAGTAATTTTTCATCTATACTCTTACATGTTGCCGGATTTTAAGGAGATCGAGGGAAGGGAATTTAAGATTAAGCACAGCGGAAATTGATGTACGGAAGGTTATTCTCTACTTCTGTTCAAGACAACTTTTTCTTCGTATGCGTCGTAGGGGCTTAAATGCTCACCTATACTCGTACATGTTACCAGATTGTAAGGACATCAGGGGACTCAAGATCGAAGCAAAGCGAGAACGCAAAGCACAACGGAAATTAATAAACGGAAAGTTACTCCATTTTTTATCAAGATTATTTAATTTTTTATTCATTCGCATGTCTTTTAGAGGCTTAATCACTCACCTACAATTGCTCAAGCCATCCTCACTCTCTGTATGGATAAGTAGACAAGTGAATAAGCGTGTGGTATTATGAGTGTAAGATATCTGCACCAAAAGCGTTATATTCCCGCACCACCGCACCCTGCATCAACCACCGCCACATAAACAAGATCCTACACGCATCCACGCACCATACGCGGCCCTTAGGAAGAGGATATAAAAAAAGAGTAATGACTGAAAACAAAAGATATAATGGATGAGAAACTAAATAGGTGATAGTTCATAAGTTCCTGGAGTTCTTAAAAAGGCGGTAAGTGTGTGTGTGTGTGAGAGAGAGAGAGAGAGAGAGAGAGAGAGAGAGAGAGAGAGAGAGAGAGAGAGAGAGAGAGAGAGAGAGAGAGAGAGAGAGAGAGAGACTATCCTCACCAAAATTAGACAGGCGAAAGTAAATGAATAAATAAATGAATGAATAAATAAATAAAATAAACAAACATACGAAGAGACGGACAGACAAACGAACACATGGAGTGACGGACAGACAAAAACAAACAAACAAAAAGACAGCAAGACAGACTCACCGAAACACGTCCTCCTTGCCTCTGCCCTTTGCCTGTGCCACCATCAGCCTGCACGCTGCCCTCATGTCCCCCTGCACCACGCCCTCCATCAGGTCGCCGCGCCCTTGCCACGACTCCGCCACGTCCACCACGGTGCGCGGCAGGACGGAGGCGCCGCTGCCATCCAGGCCTCTGTGGAGCAGTAGTCTAGATTGGACCATATTCTGAAATACTTCTGGCTACACCTTCACTACTTTCAAAAGGCTCTAGTTGAAGTGACACGGGTTTTTTAAGAGTGTTTTAATGGTTCTGGTGGCAAATTAAGATTTTTACATTAGTAATAGGAGAAACATTCTTAAGAACACGGCTCATCATCTATGTGTCCTTTGAAAACAGTCGTGGTGGGAGAACAAAGCGTTTCTGAATATTAAGGCTCTGCTTGACATTCCGCTCAACTTGTGAACAACGAACGGTGGCGTCGTGAAAAAAACTTTATTTCTGCCTGCTCGTACTGTGGATCATATGTCAGTTCTCTCAGACTATATGCATGAGGACCTGCAGATTTCCTCGTGCGATCTCGTGTTAAGAGAACATAAGGACATAAGAAAATAAGGGAAGCTGCAAGAAGCCAACAGGTCTTCACGTGGCAGTCCCTGTAAAAGTAGCAGGGTGGCCGACTTGGGATTAAGCCATGCGTGCTTAGGCCTACCCCAGCTAGCGCCCCCAAGGCTTGATGTCGAAACTGAAGGTGCCAAGAGAGGTCCACGAGGAATCTGATTAAAAATTCCAGTGTAGACGAGACCAGAAAGAAGGAAATTAGGAGTACCGTACAGTATAATGAATTTCTAGCTGTTCATCTTAATACAAGTTGTCATTGTTACCGCAAGCTTCCCTTCCTGCGTCAAGCTACCCTTCATATTCCAAGCTGCATTTCAGAAAGAGTACCTTGCAGTGAGAAAGACAGCTTGGAGTGAATGAAGTAGCAGTAGTAGATGGAAGAAGAATACTCCGGAGAAGGAAGGCCACCATGGAGTGCGTAGGTAGGTAGAAGAATTAAGAATAGTTCGGAGTAGGAAGGCCAGCTTGGAGTGGGTGAAGTAGTAAGTGGAGAGGAATAGTTTTTAGAAGGAAGGAGGGCTTGGAATGGGTAAAATAGTAAGTGGGGAGTGGGAGGAATATGTAGTTAGGAGAAGGGCAGCTTGGAGTAGGTAAGGTAGTAGTAGTGGTAAGGGAAGAAAAATAGTTTGGAGCAGGACAGGAAGCTTGGAATGGGTAAGGTAATAGTAGGTGGGGAGTGGAATAGTTTGGTAAAGGAAAAGAAGCTTGGAGTGGGTAGAGCAGTACATAAGAACATAAGAGAAGCTAAAAGAAGCCATCAGGCCTACACGTGGCATTCCAGTCCCTGTATGAAACCTATCATTAGTAGTATTAGGTCATGGTCATAGGGGAGGTGGAAGAAAAGTTCGGAGAAGAAAGGAAAGCTTGGAATGTGAATTAGGATCCATTTGGTACGAGGGAAGAAGTCTTGATGGTCACATGAGCTACGCTTGCACCTGATGGCCGCACCTCCGCCCTGGGCATGACGTTAGAATCTCATCTGCTTTTAACAGGGTGCAGTGGAAGTCGGTAGGATTCCGGCAGTCCTTCAAGTGTGTATTCATGATCTCAGTGATAGTTTAACAAGATATCATCAGTGAAAAGAAAAAAAGAACACATGAGAATTTGACTAACCAACTACGTTACCTTTGAAAATATTCCTTACGAGAGCCCAGAGCATTTAGGAACATACCTCCTGCATTGCCACTTATATTGGTCAACTCAGTGCTTTATTACCTCAGAATGCTTGCGATGACGCTCGGCCCGTAGCCCACGACAGCTAAGTGGCAATCGTTCAAGCCTTTCTGAACGATGGTCCTCAGCAGACCCTCCATGGCCGCCTCACCTCCCTGCGCCCCACTCCCAGGCAGCAACACCATCTGTATCACGAGCAGCAACGGACCAGCCCGCAGCCACACCGCCACTGCCATCCCTCGAAGCCCTCGCAACGCACTGCCATCCGCCTCGGGACCACGCAACCTCTTTATAAACTGACCGTCCTGTGCGTGCGTGTCCTCGTCCTCCCGTGGTAGTGACGTCACAAAGGATTGCACGCCACTCGCTGCTGCTGCTTGCTGTTGTTGTTGATGTTGTTGTTGCTGTTTCTTGTTCTGTTCTTTTCTTTTTTCTTTTCCTTTTCGTCTTTTCCCTCCTTCACCTCTCCGCATCCTCTTGTTCTTATTCTTATTCTTGTTCTTGTCCTTGTTTTCCCTCCTCCTCCTCCTCCTCCTCCTGTACCTCTTCACGTCAGGTCGATGAAAGGACTGTGGCAATGATGGTGATGGACGTGTGTCGCTTGTAAAGTCTGCAAGTGTGTGTTCATGCAGATGGGTAGGTAGTTACTTCATACGTGTCGACACAAGCTCAGTAATTCTCCAGCCAGCAGCTTCTCATTCTTTCTGGTTCCGCTTGACTCCATCACCGCCTCAAATTCCTATCCACTCACCCTGATCTCTTTTTTTATTTATTTTTTTTTCTCACCACTCCCATCCTTTCTCCATCTGTTTTATCTCTGTCATCTGTCTTTTTTTTCACTTCTCGCCCTCCTTCTCTCTTTCTGTCCTTGTATGTCTGTTCTTCTCAATGTACTGCTTTCCCTTCTTACTTTTTTTAGTTTCTTTCTTTCTCTTTTGTACTATTCTGCTTTCTCCGCTGGCCTTCTTCCCTCCTTTTCTGACACCTGGCCGCCGTGAGGGAAGGTGGGGGCCGCGGTGCTGGCGCTATCAATAAAACAATGATGCTTTTCTTCGCTAGTGGACCGTGAGCTTCAACAAAGAGAGAATTCCGTGTTACCTGAAACCTCACCAACACTGGCCATACAACCCAGAGCTCAGCGTGGAAATTAATGAAGTGTGTTCGCCATTTCTCCCCTATTGGCAATCTTCGTACCGCCGATATTAAGTTGTAAGTGATAGAGAGTGCGAGGGAGCCAGTGTGAACAATGGATAGGAACACATGGTCTTCTTATTACGTGGGAAGTGTTCTCAAGAATTTCGACGTTCTAGTTCGACTCTCTTTAACAGGCTCCAGGGAGTGGACGGGGTTTTCAAGGGTGTTTTCGTGATTCTTATATGTTAACGAGAATTCTGCACCAGTAAGAAGAAAAAATATATGCACCCATGAGAACCTAGATGATCCTTTACGTGGTCTTTGAAAATAATGCTTTTGAGAGGCTAAAGTGTTTCAAAACAGAGACCCTGATGACTAAGATGATTACGTAAACCAGAAGTAATTCCATCTCACTCAACGGTCCAGACTGAGTTGAGTGGTTGTAATCATCGAAGCTTTATAGATCTTTTGAGAGACTCAGGAGAAGTGTTTCAAGTACCACACACTAATGCATTTTACCTAATTCATGGTTATGGACGTGCTGGACCATTACGGTCGGCCTCCAAACGCTGTGTATAGCACTTGCCTGAAGAATGTGCCGGGGAAGGAGTGTAGACCGTTCATAGCGAGTGCATCCCACCATGGATTTGTCTTACCAGCTGCAGTATGAAGCAGCAAGAGGGAATGATTAGAGTGTGGCTCAAGTATGCACGCAGCCCACGCTTGCTACAAGAGTGAAGACATTTGTTATGACGTGTTTGAAATTATGCATACACACGACATGAACAGCGACGATACATTGCAAGTTCTGCAGACTGATATCAAAGAGGAGAAGGCGGACGACGACGATGACGAAGGAGAAGAGGAAGAGGGAAGGGAAAGAAAGGGGAGGTGAAACAATCTCAAATAACCACCTGTGCCCCGCGGAGTGGCCGGTGCCGTCGCATGACCTGACAGCCAGCCTCTCATCCAGGCCGTGCGTGGCGGGAAGCTATCCAGCGCTGCCGATGTAAAGTGGCGTGACACAAAATCTTGAGTCCACCCTCTGCAATTGTGAGCATGAAGGCATGAAAAGTTAACTCGTGCGGAGGGAAGGGAATTTTTTTTTTTTTTTTTCCCTATTTAATTTCAGCGGATATTTCTGTAACCGCACGCGTCTGTCCCCGACTCCTCTTCAACGACAACAATAGCAGCACCACCAGTACTAGCAACAGCAACAGCAGCAGCAGCAGCACCACCACCACCACCACCACCAACAACAACAACAACAACAGTAGTAGTAGTAGTAGTAGTAGTAGTAACAGCAGCAGCAGCACCACCACCACCACCACCACTTCCACCACCACCACCACCACCACCACCACCACCACCACCAACAACAACAACAACAACAACAACAACAAGAGCATTTAAGTAGGAGAGAGAGAGAGAGAGAGAGAGAGAGAGAGAGAGAGAGAGAGAGAGAGAGAGAGAGAGAGAGAGACTAAATGTAAGATGACTGTTTTATCTTGAGTCAGAGCGTAATTATTTACCTTTTTAATCAGTGATTCACGCGACCTTCCAGCGGGTGACCCAAGACGCCCTGGCATTAAGGCTTGGTAGGTCATCCAGGCCGGACGGGGCGGGAGCCTGCTGCAGCTTACAAGACACAGGCTGATTTATGTAGTGTGTGTGTGTGTGTGTGTGTGTGTGTGTGTGTGTGTGTGTGTGTTCATCCATTACGTCTTATGCTCTCAGTGGTTAATATACTGATGCAACAATTTCTACTGTCTTCTCCTTCTCCTCGATCTTAGTCATGCGATCTGCTGACATCCTCCCTACAAAACCTGGGAGATGATAAATTCTTAGCAAATCAGAAGGCTTAAGATTGGAGGAGAACACTGAACGCACAGAAAGGGAGTGACTTCTGACTTCTGACCATAAGCATAATACTGCGGTGCCATCGTCTCCCGTTGTCACCAGCAAGCGAAGAGCACACGGCCTCTTCAATTATAAATCATAGCGGTAAAAAATTTTGGGCCTTGCTCTTAGTGCCCATAACAGTTACTACTATTCTTCATTTTTTTTTAATATTTTTTTTTTATCCTTCTTTCCCCTCATTTTCATTATTCTTCCTCTTTTCTCCTCTTTCATCTTCCTTCCCTTCTCTTCCTCTTATCTGTTTCTATTTTTTCCCTCTTCCTTCCTCCCTTTTTCTTTTCTTCTTTTTTCCTTTCCTCTTATTTTATCATTCTTCTCTCTCTCCTCTTCTTCACCTCTCTTTTCCACTTTATCTTTATCTTTCTCTCCTCTCCTTCTCTTCCCTCCCTTCCTCCCCTCCTCTTTCCTTCCTCGTCTTCCTCTCCTCCGCTCATGCGAACTGTTTAAGCCTTAGTGGGAATGTTACTGGTGGTCTTTTCGTAGCTCTCCTTCCCGTTCCATCATCCCCATCCCCATCATCGCAGTGCTACATCTTTGCATTAATGACCCTGAACATGTGATGAGTCCGTTTGTCAATCACTCCAGCCAGACAGCTACTGAGGTCGTGGTTCTGCCAGAATGGGAATCAGGCTTGGACTCGCTGAGTGCAGGATGCGTTTTCAATGAATAGAGAAATATTCCGGTATTTTCCTGCAGATGAAGTATAATTTAAGTACGACAACAGTAGGTGCAGTTTTTCAATAAAGCTTTGCTCAGAGAAGGTAAACTACGAGATCACAACTATGTGTAAGGCGAAACTTTATTCTCATTTTAGCTATTAGTACTACTACAGCAGTTATTACTATTATTAGTACCACAACTATTATAACTTTATATTACTACTATTGTATTACTACCATTACTATATCCTTTCAAAGACACTTTATTCCGTTCGTCTGTTACCAATCATTATTTTATTTTATCCTTACTTTTCTATTTGTACGTGTATTTTCTCTTTATTCTGAGAATTTTGTTTATGTATCTATTCGTAAAAATTATTTTCTCTCACAGTATCCCTGTTTTCTTCTATTTTACATATGTATTTTCTCTCTCTTCTTAAAATTTGTTTTGCCCTGCCCCTCTAACACTTAAGCTATTGCAATATTCTTTACCCCTCTATTCGTACTGTTTTCAATCAGTCAGAAAATATAGAACAATTTCTCTCCACACGGGTCTCCTGACTCCTTTATTTTTCGTCCTGTGATTGAAACGATAAGTATTGGAGTACATAGCAGGCAGCAGCCGGACAGATACCGTTACGTGCCTCCCTGAAAAAACGAACTTTGGGAAACACAGAACGTTTTTTTTAAATCATTGACACATGGAGAGGTGATAATATGATTCTCTAGACTTCTCTTGATTATTGACAGAAATAATGCTTGGGCGAATACTTATATTTCTGTGTTCATGTTTGTTTGCCGACACAAGAAACGGCGGTAAGTGGAGAACAAGCTCGTATCTAGGGCTTGGGGTTGACAGTTATAAGCTACAGTGATGGGCGTGATATACTTAATAAACTCAGCTGCCTCACTGGTAGGTGAAATTATAAAGAGTATGCAATTAAACTTGCATAATAGATTGCCATTATCAATCCAGTAGCGAGACTGACGAGGAAGGGGAAGCAGTACATTCTTAGTCAATAGCCGAGTAACATAACGCAGGCACTCACACTGCACAGCATTTTCTCTCAGTTTGCAGTACTTTAACTCGCTGAAAATACACCAGTTGTCAAGTTTGGTAAAGGAATTGTCAGATTCACATTGAGAGAAAACACGACAGTAGATATAAGTGAGGACAAGGTTATTTGACATCTGAACAAGCAGTCATGCGAGTCTGATTGACTCCGCTGTCAGAATAATCAAAAAGGGGAATGATTCATTAGGGAAAATCGAATAAAACTAACACAATAAAAGATGTGATTGTACTATATAAACACATGTAAATTTTGGATTTTCCTTTTCTACTATATAAACACATGCAAATTTCAGATTTTCCTCCATTGTTTTATGTGTTTTATGTAGTAAAGGGACTCCCACGTGTTAGCCTGTCTGTTTCTTGCAGTTTCCTGTGTGTTCTTATGTAACCAATCCTTTTCTTTTTGAACTCTACAAAAGAAAGTGTCGTTCTATTTATCGTTGATATTTCCAACGGAAGAGGTTGTTCTTCCTGTTCATCGAATGATTTTATTATTTCTCTATATTCTATTATCCTTTATACTGGTATATTTTCATAACGTTTATTAGTTCTTTTGTTTTAGTTTATTCTAATTTATTTATTTAT
>NC_087165.1:21763511-21796011 GCF_035594125.1 Scylla paramamosain
CTTTTCAGCTTATCTGTTAGGCCATCTCTTGCAATAGCGCTACATGTCCACCTCTTCAAGGTTCTTTTAGTACCCTTCAGTTTCTTGACATCATCTCTTTAACATGCAGACTTTCACACTGCACTTTTCACACATAACACATACAAGGTGCCTTTCAAATTTCATTGTTCCTTTGTTACATGAAAAAAAATAAATACATAAAAAAGAAAAAAAAAGTTAACTCTTTTTCATATCTATCCAGAAAACCTACCTGAGCTGTGTCACTGTTGACCTGTGCCATCTTGGCCTCTAGTGCTTGATGTTTCTGTTCCATGTCAGGCTCAGGCTTTGTCCTAAGCATGTTAGGGACAAAGTCATGGCTGAAGGATGGTACACGGCCCTCTGTAGCCACCAGCAGCTTTTCATCAGACTCAGCGTTGAGTTGGAGAGGCAAAGTGAGGTAGTTGCGTAGAATTGGAGTCTTCTCATTTTTCAATAACTTCATGAGTGTGTAAATCTATGGCCATGTAAGTATAAGACAAGAAAATAATAGTTCATGAAACCTCTAAAGAAAATAATAATTAAAGATATTTCTAAAGCCTTGTAAATACAAGAACATAATAATTGCAGAAACTGGACCTTTACTATGCATGTGGGATGGCAAAAGATACAAAAAAGATACAAAAGGGCAAAATATACTTAATATAATAATTGTGAAAATAGAAAGAATCAAGAAAACAAACATCTCCCAGCTTCTGGGATGATTTAGTCTGGTATACTTTGCAACACATGGAAAACTGATGGCTTCACTAAAAGGTTAGGTTTTATTAGTTTTAGTAATTAAAGTATAGGGTTTTTTTTTAAGAAAATTCATATCATGTGCAACTTTTTGCAGCAATATCATTTGAGTAAGTTACAAAATTTGTTGGGTTGGGGTGCAAAACTAGGAGGTTAATGATTGAGATTAGATTAACAATTTTTGAGAATTGAAGGTCTTGAAAGTCTCATGTTAAAGGATTAATCCTTAACCATTGGCTTTGCTTTTACAGAATGATCTGACATATAGTGAAAATGACCTAAATTCTTTACTTGGCCTGGGCTCTATGAATGATACAAGACTTAAATCTGGAGAGGTAAGGAAGACTACCATACAACAGCACAAGTACTACTGTAGTGAGATCTGAAAAATTTGCATAAGAAATGTAAAATTAGTGGAACAAAAAAAAAGCCATTGTATGTGAATGATAGCAATCCCAATGGACTGCAGAGTGCTGATGACAATGGTTGTTATTTAAAGGTTGAATAAGTACAATTATGTAAGAATGTTTGCCAGGTCTAGGAGAAAAAAAAAAAAAATAGTGTAATGTGGGACAGACAGGGCTTCTGTGGGTGATGCTTTTCATCATTTTACTAGTGTACATGTGATAACAGATTGAGGTTCACAGACTTTCTCAAATAAATTGCCATGCAGCAGGAGGAAAAGGGATAAAAGCTGGAGATATTGGATATTATGGAAACAACCTCTGTCTATTAATTTTTAAAGTGACTATTTCTTTCTTAACAAAAAAAATATGCTTTTCCAGTCATGATCTACACAACGAAGGAATCAGCAGGGAAATTAAGGAGCCAGATTAACCTAAACCTAACCTAACTTAACAAAGCCCTTAGACGAAAGCACTAATGTTATTTCAATATTATCCGAGGTATTTTCTAAAACTGCACTTCACATCAAAACTTATTAAGACTCATCAGAGAATAATTTTACTTTCAAAATCTTGGGGTGATCGTTATTAAAAAAAAATAAATAAATACCAAAGAACTGCAAATTTTAACAATTTATCCTAACCTGTGCAGAGATGACAGAGAATGAGTTCAGGTAGGACGGCCAGTCCCCCTGCTCCCCCTCACGCTCTATCTTAACAAGCAGCTCTTGCAGTGATCCTTTGATGTCCACCACCCGCTGGAGAACCGCGTCCAGCGTGGCGTCCATAACCCGCTCCTCCCTCTGCATACACAAATTACCAGTCATACCAAAGTACTGAAGCATGTTTACTGAATAATCAAAAGGGCAACGTTCTCGTGAAACAATGTAGTACCTGCATGTTTCCTGGTTACGCTGACTGTGCTTCAATAAGACCAAAGTGAAAATGTCTTCTTATTCTCGTTGGAGATGCGATGGGGTGAGAAGTGAGGAATTCGGAAAACTTGTGCCAGTGGTTGTTTATCCCCACGAGCCAAGGCTAGACTGCTCGAACACGCCCTTGATGGTCACGGCCAATTTATCATCAATCTGATACATTTTTTGAAGAAAAATCATATCATAATTTATTTTAAAGTGATTCTGAGTTATTTTCATTTATATTTTTGTAAAGAAGTGACATATGCCAAGGGCAACGCAGTAAGACAGGCAGCAGCTCGCCTGGCCTGGCCGGGTGGCGTCGTCTGCTGCAATGTTTACAAACTGACGGGAGGAGGACGAGGCTCGTGAAATCGCGATGTTGCAGCGAAGAGATATAGACAGTGTGGGCAGTGACGAGGCTGTCATTGCCACCAATGACGACGCCAGCTCGTGTAAGAGATGTGCCGTAGCGCTGGGTTATTGGCGGGACCGGTACATCAACTATTTCGTCAGATCCACAGACCGCAAGGCTCCAGAAATCAACCGAGGCTATTTCGCCCGCTCTGTGGCCATCAAGATGCTCGTGGACAAGTTTATTGAGGTTTGTTGTCCACACTTTAAAAGTTGATGTGTGAGAGCGTGTGAGTTCTTGGCGTTAGAATTTTCCTGCTTGCAACTGACAGACATACTTGTATGTTATGTTGAAAAAAGGGGGGGGGGGCAGGAACTTTATCAACAACAAAAAAAAAGTATAGTAAGTGATGTTGCATTTGTTAATTTTCAGTTGGATTATGTCAGATAAATCTATTTTTATGTTTAATAATGGATTAAAGTATCATGCATGACACAATTTGGTGTTAACTTTAATTTTTACAAATTTATTTATGCATTTCATAGTTAAGTTGGTTGGAAAACTATTTTGTATCTTACTATTATCTTGTAATAAATACTAAAGGAAAACATATGTGTGGTGGATGATTATGCATGATTTTTGGTATCTTCTTTGTTTCCAGCTTAATAGGATGATGCTGCAATTTTGTGTAAGGGAACACACCTTGGATAATCCTTGTGACACTCCATACTTATGTTAGGATACCTATACAGTTTAGCCACGTACAAAGGTTTCTGTTTATGCTTTTATAAGTAACTAGCAGACAATTTCTAAGGATTACCTTACATAATATTTCATGCAGTTCAGTCATTACCATTGATTTTCTCAAAGGAAGCCAATGTTTTTCAGTGAATTTCCTAAAACTAATACAATCAGTTGATTGAACCAGATTCAGACAAGACTTCATTGCACTTTTACATTCATAAGTGCCAACCATTCACCTGTCATGTGCAGTCATTCTTCCTTGTTGCACAGACTTCCTGCTGCATATAATACTGTCATCACACGATCCATCCAATCCATTTTTGGCGATTCCTTGATTTTTTACACCTTACATCCAATCCAGTTATGTTCTGCATCAGTTGTCCTTTCTCCATGACCAAACTTTTGTAATAAATGTACTGCCTTTTCTGCTCAGTCAGCTAACTCACCCTCAGTATTAATTCTCCTTAGTTTTTAATGATTTCTCATTTTGTCCTTATGTTTCTCATACACCTCATGTCTATTACATTCATTCTCTTTATGCTTTCATGCTCCATGTTCCAGGACTAGATAAAGCCATCACTACTTGTAAATCCTCATACAACTTTTTATTCCTTTTCCATCAGTTTCAAGTGAATTGCAAAAAAAAACACTATTAATTATTCTCAACACCTTTCATATTTAATTAATTATAAATAATTTTTGCTTCTACTCCATTTATCCCCGATAATGTGTGACCTTTGAACAGTGATTGTCAAACTGTGTGCCATGGGGCAGAAGTGCTCCACGACTATTCCCCAAGAGCGCCACATAATTTTCATAGATAGGTATACATTACACGTGACTGTAGAGTTGGTGCGCCATCAGAGTCAAAGATATATCATTAGTGCGCCACTAAGCAATAAAGTTTGAGAACCTCTGCCTTAGAACTTGAAGTAGTCTACTTTCCCAAGGAACCTATTGTTTAAATCTACACATCTAAATTAATAGTTATTAAAATATAGTTTCTAATACTTTTATGATACTTTTTCAGTATTAAAATTATTAGATTATTATAAAGCAGAGATGAATGATGAATAAAGTGGTGATTCATAAAGACATTTTATTCCTAGAGTGGGTTAGAATGAATGAATGGATGGCTTAGATAAAGGTTTACTAGTAATTTTTTTTTTTTTTATCCCTAACTGAATTACTAGATTACAGATATTGCTCTGCCTTCAACATCACCACCAATACCAATCTTGAGGTTCATTGTTTTTTCCACAGGTTACAAATGGCAACTGTCAGATTGTGAATATTGGTGCTGGCTTTGACACACTGTACTGGAGACTAGTGGATGAAGGCAAGACAGTTAAGGGTTTTGTGGAGTTTGACTTCCCAGGTGTGACATCCCGCAAGTGTCTCTACATACAGCGCACCAAACAGCTGCTCCAAGCTGTCAGTGATGAGGGTGAGGTGCTTCTAGTCACTTTTAATGAAGTATACTAGTTTCTGAAGAATGGCACAAATGTGAAGATTCTTGTTAACAGAAACTTTGCTGGTCTAACTTGTCTAACTCCCTACTGCATAAAGTTTGTTCAGAGAGGATCAGTTCTATCATTTGAAACTTTTACAGTTTTTAGGTTTATTCTTAATGCTTTAAAGGCTAATTTATATATATATATATATATTTTTTTTTTTTTTCTCTTATCTGTATACAGCATAATCTTAATGTTGCAGTTGAATGTTGGACTTTAAGTAAAATGCATTTGTTGTGAAAGTTCATAAGTTGCAATCTATATATCATGATATGCCTTAGGTTAAGCCCCATTATTTATCTCCCTTTTGAAACTGTGTTGTTCTTGTTGAGTCTTTTGTCTGCAGACCTTCCACACTGAATACTGAGCCCTCTATAGTGCAGCACTTTCTTCATCCTCCAATATATTCTATACCTGTAAATTTTGTTTATTATTCAAGTTTTGAGCCCTCTGTAGTGCAGCACTTTCTTTATTCTCCAATATATTCTATACCTGTAAATTTTGTTTATTATTCAAATTTTATTTTTCATTTTAATGTGTTCCTTTCTCTAAAAACTTGGTTCTTCTATAATACCTAATCAAAAATGTTATTTCAGAAAATTATTTTCAATTATCTACTGATCATTTTTATGATCTATTACTGTTCAGGATCCAAACCCACTAATCCTTTATTTACCCTTTGCATATTTCCTCAGGCTGGCAATGGCTGTTGCTGATTTAACCTCACCATAAGTTCCTATTATCCAGACTTGTGGGCATAATACAGAACAGTGGTGCGTGATGGTCCCAGTATAATGTTTCTCCTGCTTATTTATCCATTAGTTTAAATTCAATCCAGCTTTTTCCTCCAGTCCATCCCTCACTTTCCCCTAACCTCCCCAGACTATGATGTGAAGCTCAATCGTAACAATCTTCATGGCCACACCTATAAGTTGACTGGAGTGGACTTGCGTAACCTGACGGATGTGGAGGCCAAGGTGAAGGAGTCTGACCTACAGTACTCACTCCCCACACTGTTCCTGGCTGAGTGTGTTCTTGTCTACATATCCATACAGAAGTCCTCACAGCTTCTCAAATGGATTGCTGAGAAGTTCAAGTCTGCACTCTTTATCAACTATGAGATGGTTAGTGCTAAATGGACTAATGATTTGCCTGTGTGGAATTGTATAAGGAATCTCTTGATGTAGAGAGAAAATTATGTACATACTCGTATATAGCATTAGATGGCAAATCTGTTTCCATTGTCATAGATGTTATAGTTATTGTTATAGTTAGTTGGTGATAAAAGAAGATATTCTCTGGTAAATGTCTAAATGTACAAAGCTTGAAATATGTACATAATTGATTGTGTTTATTTATTATTTTTTATCTATTTTTTTAATACTTTGCCTGTTTATATATTATCTTTTTTTTTTATTGTTACATATACCATTTGGTTTCTTGTAGCAATTGTTTACACACTCACACACTTACACACACACACACACACACACACACACACACACACACACACACACACACACACACACACACACACACACACACACACACACACACACACACACACACACACACACACACACACACACACACACACACACACACACACACACACACACACACACACACACACACACACACACACACACACAAAAGGATCAGTGCTGACACCTATACTTTTCCTGGTCTACATAAATGATATGCCTGAAGGAGTAAAGAGTTGTGTGAGCTTATTTGCAGACAATACAAAATTATATAGACATATAAGAAACAACAAAGACTGAAATTCTACAAGAGGATTTAAATAAAATTAGGATTGGAGTAAGAAATGGGAAATGGAATTTAATGTGAAAAAAATGTCATGTAATGGAAATGGGAAAAAAGTTAAGAGACCAAAATGGACATATAAGATGGGAAATGAAGCAATAATAAAAGTACAGAAAGAGAAAGATCTGGGAGTGATAATACAGGATAGTCAACAGTCAGAGAAGTGTGTAGAAAAGATATTCAGAGATACATATAAGATGGTGAGAAATATTCAACCAGCATTCCAGTACATGATAGAGATATGATGGAAAAGATAATTACCACTATGATTAGACCAAAGTTGGAATATGCTGAATCAGTGTGGTCTCCCCACAAGAAGAAACATAAAAAAAACTAGAAAGGATACAAAGGATGGCAATGAAGATGGTTCCAGAACTAGAAGAATTAACATATAAACACAGGTTAAAGGAAGTGAATCTGCCAACATTGGAACAAAGAAGAGAAAGGGGAGATTTAATACTGATTTATAAATTGTGGAATAGAATGAAAGACATAGATAATGAGAAACTGCTGCTAAGAGATGTAGGAAATACCAGTTACACATGAGGACACAGCAAAAAACTGAGAAAAGGAACAAGATAAGTGAGGATGTAGTATCAGCAACAAGTGTGCACAACTTTAAGGAAAAACTGGACAAGTGTTATCTATGGAATGTTATAACAAGTGTTATATATGGAGACGGGTCCACCTGAGCCTAGCTCAGGCCCTGTTAATTATAACTAGGTAAATACACACACATATCAGGTTGAAGAGGTTGGACCAGACTACACTAGAAAAAAGGAGGGAAAGAGGTGATTTGATAGCAATATATAGAATATTGGAAGGAATGGAAAAGTTGGACGGAGAAGACCTCTTGATACCAGATACGAGAGACACAAGTGAACATGGAAGGAGATTGAGAAGGAGTGTTTGCAGAAGAGACATCAAGAAACATAGCTTCCCCCACAGAAGTATAACAGTGTGGAATGAACTTAAGGATGAGACTGTGTGTGCAAAGACAATTCATAAATTTAAAGAAAATCAAGATAAAAGTTGATATGGAGACGGAACGGCACGAGCCTAGAGTGGCTCTTGTCCTGTATTTCACAACTAGGTAAATACACACACACACACACACACACACACACACACACACACACACACACTGTGCAGTATAGTATTAACATACTCACTTCACAACTGAGAAAGTTTGATCTTGAATCCTGGGCACACTGAGGCAGTGAGCCTCTTAATGTGTAACCCCTGTTCATTTAGCAGGAAGTAGGTACGAGATGTAATCCGAGGGGTTGTGATCTTGCTGCCCTTGCTGCCCAAGTGTGTGGTGTGTGAGTGGTCTCAGCCTTATCCAAAGATTGGTCACTATGAGCTCTAAGCTCTTTCCATAGGGTAATGGCTGGCTGGGGTTGACCAGGAGACAACTGTAGGTGAATTATACACACACACATGCACATAGGACAGGCCTGCCAGTTTCCTGTTTCTGTTGGGAAAAATGGTCACAACTTCTTCACTTATATCCATACATGTTTTTATTTTTCTCTATGAATAGCATGATATTAAAATTTGTGACTTCTAACTTCTGCACTATCAAGCTACCATAAATTGTCAATTGTCATGAGAAACTGAATTAGTTGGATACCCAGAATCACCAGCCAGCCACATTGATGATACTGTAAGGGGATCACCAAAAGAGACCACCAATGACTTATGGGCAGCTGCTTTAAATTTTTTACTTGTATATGTATAGTACATGCTTCTCTTGTTCAGCATCTTCCACTTGCTTAATAGATTGCAAGTGTGTTAATGTAAAAGTATTGTTCATAACTGCAGCTTAATGTCATTTTATACAAACTGGCAAAATTGAAAACTAAATGTACATTCTAATGGAAATTTATTTTCTAAATCTGAATCGAAGGTGAATGATACATTGATCCTTTCAACATGATCATGATCATCATCATGATGCCTTTAGATACAAAGCTTATATTGTAAAAGATAGGTAATGTATAAAATACAATTTTATAGTTAAGTATGCATCTCAGTCAGTTGCTTCGTCACATAAATGCATACAGAAGTGAGTAACACTAGTGAGTTGCTTTGAGTGTTGAAGTTTGACACCTGTTCATTTCTGCATCTACAGGTGAATCTTGGGGACAGATTTGGAGAGGTAATGCTGAGTAACTTGCGTTCCCGAGGATGTGATCTTGCAGGATCTGAGGCCTGTCAGAGTACTGAGACGCAGCGCAGAAGGTAAGTGGTGGTGAAAGTTGGTTGTTGTTGAATTGTAATCCAGATATCAATTCATGTGATGGAAAAAATTATGTGGAGGTTTTCACTCTGGCAGGTTTTAGAGAATCAGATTTATTTATTTTTTTATTCATCTACATTTTGTAATGTTAGACTAGAAAAAGAGAGAAAAAAAGATGAATTGAGGTGCCAGTTCTGAAAGAATAGAGCCAAAAGGATTATCCAAAATTGGAGAAGTGCCTCAAAACCTCCCTCTTGAAAAGTTCAAATCATAGGTAGGAAGAAATACAGAGGTAGGCAGGAAGTTCCAGATGATCAAGCAGAGCAGATAAGGTGGAAGAAAAGTGATTGGTGAAATCAAACTGGATTGGATAAGAGATGTAACGCCAAAGCAATGATGCCCTATGTTATATATCAGTATTTCTCCAATTTTATACACAGTTGTTCATATCCATAGTATTCATTACACTTTTGTGTTTCCTCCATGTTATTCCATTCCTTCTCTCTCTCTTAGTAGAGTATTTGAGGGTGGTGTGCTCAACTGCCTTCACTACTCCTTAATTCTTAATAGACTTACCAAATCTTATATATATACCCTTTAATTACATTCACCATCATCTCTAATAATTATGCATTGATCTCAAACACTTAACCTTTATTCTGGGTTTAAAAGAGTCCAGTTCCTCTGGACTTTATTATAGAGGATATCCATGTTTATTATTTTATGATTCTGTTAGTTATCTTGATATATGAGTCTTAGTTTTAGGCAAAAAAATTATCATAATTTTATTTTTTCACAAAGTTTACCACTCACATAGGTTGAAAATGGTAATCTAATTGGTGAGGCTTTATCACTCCTTTAATAGCACTAGAACATACTGATATATTTCCTAATATAACTTTCAATTCCTTGTGTGTGTGTGTGTGTGTGTGTGTGTGTCAGGTTCCTGGACAATGGATGGGCGGGAGCTGACTCATATGACATGATGGGCGTGTGGGCCCGCCTTCCTCCAGAGGAGATTGCACGTGTGACCCAGATTGAACTACTGGATGAGCAAGAGTTACTTCATCAGCTGTTCACTCACTATGCCATCACCACAGCCTGGACAGATCATCGCTGGTCAGAGGTGCAGCTGTAGCGGGAGTGTGTCTTCATCCTCCTCTGCAAACTGTCTGGAGAGTCCCTTGTTTGTGGTGGCTGGCCAGAGCTTGTGGTGTGTGTAACCCTAAGGCAGGACACATCCCCCTGGCTTAGCCTGGTCTGGCCTGCCCCCTCCCTTCCACACTTGCCTTGTGAGTCTCTTGCACTTTGGGATGACACCACCAGAAGCACACATCTTCACCACCACCACCAGTAACACTTTATTGGTGTCAGGCACATCAGCTCTTTCACACACACATCAGCAACCCAAGTTTTGCTCCCCCAGTTCTATGAGACATTGGTCTGCTGCAAGCAGCCTACTTAACTGTTCTCAAACAGTTGTTGTGGAGAGCTGCCCATGAGTTTGAGATATAGCTACCTGGTTGTGCTTATAAAATCTAGCTAGAATTCTGTGTTCATGCTGCTGGTGCTGTGCTCTCTCTGGCCTTGTTGTCTTGCAGCTCAGGCAAAGGTGGCTTCCAGCAGCAGCCTTTAGAAAAAAAAAAAATGTGGAATACAGTATTTATAAGATGGAGAGGCAGCTGAGTGGTAACAGTACCTGTGCAAGGTGCTACACTAGGTTGTGAGAGCCAGTAGTGAGAGTTTGTACTTCACTTTTCATTTATTTGCTTTCATAAGTTGTAATGTTTGGATTCCAACTAAACATTTGATTTGCATTTAGAGGCATTCCATCACAGGGCAGTTGATTACAGGTGCCTCTATGGTGAGTGTTAAAGGGCTTCTCCCTCCACACCCTCATCTTCATGGTGATCAGCCCTGTGTCATAATTTTTACCTCCCATTCAAGATTATTTGTCTTTCCTGTAATGCTAATTTTTAAAATTATCATTATTATTTTAGGTTGGGGCACTACTGGCTCCTTTAGTACTGACTGGTTGGTAAGAGACAATAATGGTATATATTAAAAGTATAAGAACTCTAAGGTTTTCAAGTGATATACATATAAATATATAAATATATAGTATATATATAAAATATATAGCCTCTATGGAGCTTTATTATTCTTATGGATAAAACTAAGTGTTTATTTTTACTACAAAAAATAATTTCCTCAACAGTCAGATATTCCTTTGTTTATTTGTTGCTTGTAGTGAGTGAGGTGTGCTGGGCCAGCTCCCTGTCTGACACATTGAAGCTCATGAGCACAGGGCTGGCTTTTGGTCTTATATGCAGCTGCCTGGGGTGCCATTATCTGGAGGAGGGCATCCTCAGTCTGGTAATGGGGTAATGTGATGGATCATGACAAAAATTGGTTGGAGGAGGCCTACTAAATCCTGATCTTGTCTATGGCATCAAAATAGCAAGAGTTGGCCCTGCATGAACACCAGGAGTCACTGTACTCTGGGATTGATGTGTCCTCAGTGTTTAAAAATGTAGTTTCCAGTGTTTTCAGTGTCATATACCATTGTGTTCTTTTGTAGAAAGTTGGGTGAAGGGAAGCAATAGGTATAAGTTTGTTGATGAATTTTAATTGTGGCTTGTGATACTATTTCTCCCATTTTAGAAAGTGATAACTACTTATGTTTCTTAATTCACAGATATCCATACTGGAATATACCCAGTTAGATGGCTCTCAGTGGTCTCTGTTGTTGGATATTTCATTCCAGGTAGCTGTTTTTTCTATGTAAGTGAAAAGACAGGCAAGCCAGAACAGTGACCCAGAGCCAGTGTAAACACATGGGTCACAGTACTTCCATCACCTAGAAAACTGTCTTATCTGTTATTGGCTCCACTACATGTTTCTTGTCACCCATCCACAACTCTGTGTACTCAACTCATGCATTATGTTGTGGTTTCTCAAATGTCTTATGTTGCTGTGCTGGTGTCATGAAGCAATTTGTTCTCACTGTTAAGGTTTAAGTCAGGCAGTGATGTGCTTAGTGGCATCACAGCCTGCAGGCTGGTGTTTTGTATGATGTTGAATTGTTTGCCTTTGTTGATGAGGGAATCCAAAGTCAATGTTAATCTTCCAAGTGGAGTGAACTGTCTGAAATCTATTTTATGTAGAGTTCCATGACTGCATTTCTGTTTCTCTTGTCAGTCTTGCTGCAACTGCAAGTGAATGTGCTCATGCTTCTCCAGTATTTTGAATTAGGTCTATCTTTCTGTACTTATTATGTATAGAGTAAATATGTAAAGCAGTATGTACACTTGACTACTTATTGGCACAGTGACTTTTCAGCATGTAAAATGGAATTAATTTGGCTGTACTACTTAGTGGGAATAAGTGCATCACTGTCTCACCCAACTAATTGACATAAAACAGGAATGACTTTGAGGCTTCCATGGAGTGTTTGGATGTCACCAGTCTGAACAGCATTCATTCACATGAGGCTACAGTGATAATTCCTTTACTATTGAATGTCTTGGTGGATTTTGATGTGGTCAGCTCCAATGCCATAATGTGCGTCCCTTCCCTCCCCTCCCTGATGAGGTAATGCACCTCTGTACTTGTTTCATAATTTTTGTATGATCCGGGATAAAGGCATTATGGATGTTTGTTGAAATAAAAACTCTTGAAAGTTCACTTGATGTCTGTTGTATAAATTTTCCATGCCATGATCAGCATATTTATGAAAAACTTGAACAATTTGCATGAATATTCTCAAACCACCATGTCAAAGGAAAGTATTCAGGTTGATATATATATATATATATATATATATATATATATATATATATATATATATATATATATATATATATATATATATATATATTGCAGATATTTCCTTTAATTCTTTTTCACTGTGACATTTGGACTATCCTGTGCACAACTCTCCACCAGAAGGCAGATATATCCCTCTCTAGAAACATGTTACAAGGCAATACACATGCCACTGCAGAAGAGCATCAGCAGCTATAATTCTATCAAACATCTCTCATAATTCAATTTTATTCATGTCACCTTCAATACCAAATAAGAAGACAAATTCAAAATCACATTTTTATATATATATATATATATATATATATATATATATATATATATATATATATATATATATATATATATATATATATATATATATATATATATATATATATATATATATATATATATATATATATATATATTATATAAACTGTCTAATAGCATATTTTTTGTAAAGTACTAACTACAATATCTACATACCTATCTAAGGTACTTATTTTTTTACTTATTTTGCAGCTCTCAGTTCTACATACCTACCTAAGGAACCTTTGTTTTTTTTTTTTTTTTTTTTTTTTTTACTTATTTTGTAGCTCTCAGTATCTTTACCTATCAGAGTGAGCTGCAGGGTCCATGAGAGAGAGACTGAAGATTTTGTGGTACCACAACACCAGGGGATTAACCTAAAAGAGGATCCAGAAGGGTATACCACTTTTTGGGGAAGCCATTAATTATGTGTTACACCAAGGCTCTGACATGATTCTCATGACAACTGGTAAGTTGAGGTAACCAGATTTTCATATTTTGTGTCATGCTTTCAGTGCATAAACAATGCTTACACTTGCTCATTCCCATAACTACCCTTCCATCTTCCATCACAGATGTCAACCACTGGAAACATATGTCATACTAAATGTAAAGTAAGAAACTTGGTTCAAGTCCACATCAGTACCCAGTTAATTACAATTTCATGGGGAAAACATCATAAGAAATTGGGAAATACCTGATAATATAAAATCAATACTCACAGCAATGGTTATCGTTATACTAATTTCTTAATGATACAATAAATTAATTCCTTCTCTTGCTACTTAAAGTGGCAAAGCGAAGTGAAAACAAAAAATTTCAAAAGGAATACCTTTAGGCTTTTCTGAGCAAGTCTAACACAGATCTTCCTACTGACATTATACCCTAGGATCTAGGCCAAAATGACCCTGAGCATCACACACATGCAGTTTAGGAACTGTGATAGGCCAGAAAAGGCTTGTTTGGTCAGCTGGGATGCAATCAGCCTCTCAGTACTTTTTAATGGCCTTTCTGATAAGTGCCAGCCGTTGCTTGTGAGCTTCTGTGGTGGGTGCTCGCTTGTAAGGCCGCAGCTCATCAGTGCCAAATCCTGGCAACCACATGTGCCAGTTGCGCTCTGAAAGTAGTTATATTTTTTAATAAAGAGTTCAATGAGAACAAGCATCTTCATCCTCTTAACAACAAGATTATACTTTACTGAAATGTTTGCCCTATCTATGTATGTGATGAATTACAATAATTGAAGCATATCAAATGTACTTTAAAATGGAGTCACATGCTTCAAGCCCCACTTACATTGTATTCATCTAGAATTCTGGATGAAAACATTTTCCAGCTGATAATACAATTAACAATGATGACTTTTTCATACCTTCCCATACTCAACCCATGTTGAATAAACCACTTCTTGTCTCTTTTAGCAACCAAACAACCACACACACACACACACACACACACACACACACACCTATAGGATCACGCTTTAAGACAGGAGCATTACAATATACACACCCAAAGGGATCCAACACTCAAAGCCCAATACGTTATCTTTACTATGATATACTTGAACTCACCAAGATACATCTGGACATCTTTCACATCAAGTGATCGAGCCCCACGATGCTTGGCAAGGCGACATGCAGCATTAACAGTAGACTCAATGAAGTCATCCGCAATGGAAAGGAGCATTTCTTCCACTTCCTCCTCTAGCTGTTCTGTAGGATCCACCTCCCGCACCAGCTCAGTGATCCTCTGTTTGTTGAGCACCTATGGGGACAAACACACATACCATCATCATTTTTCTTTGTCAATATACATCATAGTTTGATGTTCACCACCAGCTTTGGCTTTCCTCTCCTTTCACTGACTATCCTAGTGAACTAGCCTTTAACTTTGCTATCCTCCACAACCTAAAGCAATTAGTGCAACACTGTACTTGTATTCCTGACCGTCTTGGAGATACATCCAACACTCTTGACCTTTTCCTAACCTCTAATCCTTTTGCTCATGCTGTTACCCTATTTTCTCCATTGGGCTCCTCCAATCACAATCTCATATCTGTATCTTGTCCTATCGCCCCAATCCCTCCTCAGGATCCCCCTAAGTGGAGTTGCCTCTGGCATTTTGCCTCTGCTAGTTGGGGGGACCTGAGGAGGTATTTTGCTGATTTTCCTTGGAATGATTACTCCTTCCATGTCAGAGACCCGTCCCTGTGTGCCAAGCACATAACAGAAGTGATAATGTCTGGCAAGGAGGCATACATTCCTCACTCGTTTTCTCAACCTAAACCTTCCAAAGCTTGGTTTAACACAGCCTGTTCTTGTGCTATACATAATAGAGAGGTGACCCACAAAAGGTATTTGACCCTTCCATCACCAGAATCTCATGCGTTTTATATTTCTGCATGGAACCATGCCAAGTCTGTTCTCCAACTAGCCAAAAACTCCTTCATTAATAGAAAGTGTCAAAATCTTTCAAAATCTAACTTCCCTCGTGACTTATGACACCTACCCAAAACATCTCCAATAACTTTGCTTCTTTCCCTTCTTTATTTCAACCAGATGGCACCACTGCTATCACATCTATCTCTAAAGCTGAACTCTTAGCTCAAACCTTTGCAAAAATATTCTACATTGGATGATTCAGGGCTTGTTCCTTCCTCTCCTCCACTGACTACTTCATGCTACCTATTAAAATTCTTCACAATGATGTTTTCTGTGTCCTCACTGGCCTAACCCTTTGGAAGGCTTATGAAACTGATGGGGTTCCTCCTATTGTTCTTCAAAACTGTGCCTCCATGCTTGCACTTTGCCTAGTCAAACTCTTTTAACTCTGTCTGTCATTGGATGATTCAGGGCTTGTTTCTTCCTCTCCTCCACTGACTACTTCATGCTACCTATTAAAATTCTTCACAATGATGTTTTCTGTGTCCTCACTGGCCTAAACCTTTGGAAGGCTTATGAAGCTGATGGGGTTCCTCCTATTGTTCTTCAAAACTGTGCCTCCATGCTTGCACTTTTCCTAGTCAAACTCTTTTAACTCTGTCTGTCAACATCTACCTTTCTTTCTTTCTTGCTGGAAGTTTGCCTACATTCAGTCCTAAAAAGGGTGACTGTTCTAATCTCTACCTAAAGTTTTTGAGTCAATCCTCAACAGGAAGATTCTTAAACATCTATCACTTCACAACCTTTTGTCTGATCGCCACTATGGGTTCTATCAAGGCCACTCTACTGCTGATCTGGCTTTCCTTACTAAGTCTTGGTCACCCTCTTTTAAAGATTTTGATGAAACTTTTGCTGTTGCCTTAGATATACCAAAAGCTTTTGATAGAGTCTGGCACAAAGTTTTGAATTCCAAACTACTCTCCTACACCTTCTATCCTTCACTCTGTAATTTCATCTCAAGTTTCCTTTCTGACCATTTTATTGCTGCTGTGGTAGATGGTCACTGTTTTCCTAAATCTATTAATAGCAGTATTCCTCAAGGTTCTGTCCTGTCACCCACTATCTTCCTATCATTCATCAATGATCTAAATCAAACTTCTTGTCCTATCCACTCCTATTCTGATGATATCACCATGCACTTTTCCACATCTTTTTATTGATGTCCAACCCTTCAGGAAGTAAACAGTTCATGCAGGGAAGCCTGAATTCTGATCTCTAAAATTTCTGATTGGGGCAGAGCAAAGTTAATGTTGTTCAATGCCTCAAAAAAGTCAATTCCTCCATCTATCAACTTGACACAACCTTCCAGACAACTATCCCCTCTTCTTCAGTGACATTCAACTGTCCCCCATTTCTACACTGAACATCCTCAGTGTGTCCTTTACTTATAATCTAAATTGGAAACTTCACATCTCATCTCTAGCTAAAACAGCTTCTATGAAGTTAGGCGTTCTGAGACGTCTCTGCCAGTTTTTCTCATCCTTCCAGCTGCTAACTCTGTACAGGGACTTTATCCATCCATGTATGGAGTATGCTTCACATGTCTGGGGGGAGTTCCACTCATACCACTCTTCTAGACAGAGTGGAATCAAAAGCTTTTTGTCTCATCAACTCCTCTCTTCTAACTGACTGTTTTCAGCCTCTCTCTTATCGCTGCAACGTTGCATCTCTTACTATCTTCTACTACTATTTTCATGCTAACTGTTCTTCTGATCTTGCTAATTGCATGCCTCCCCTCCTCCCATGGTCTCGCTGCACAAGACTTTATTCTTTTCTCACCCCTATTCTGTCCATCTCTCTAATGCAAGAGTTAACCAGTATTCTCAATCATTCATCCCTTTCTCTGGTAAACACCCTGCCTGCCTCTGTATTTCCACCTTCTTATGTCTTGAACTCCTTCAAGAGGGTGGTTTCCTTCAGTTTTTGACTACCGCTTTAGACCCTATTCGGGGACCAGCATCTCAGTGGGCCTTTTTTTATTGGGTTCTTGTTGCCCTTGGCCACACACACAGAGATATCATGATCACCTTTCTGTTAGAAAAATTACTGGTAATTTAGAATGGGGGGAGTTTATTTAAATCATGCATATGGAAGAATCAAGATCAGAAGTGAAATTTAATAAGTCATATGATGGAATTGGAGAGGAGAGAAAAGTGGATGAGGACAAGCATGAACATAAATTACTAAACACTTAGAAACCATATAATATCTTGAGTAAATTAAGGTACTATTTGATGTGGAAAAACTTGTCACAAGAAAAGCATTTAAACAAGGTATCTGGAGATACATACTATAGGGTGTTGAAGAACATAAAGGTGACTTTTCACTTTGGATGAAGATACTACAATGAAGTGTGACAATATCATGTGAGTGCTAACAACTGAAGAAAAGTGACATGATTTTATAGCAATATACAATAAAAAAATTAACAATTTGGATGAATTAGACTGAGAAATCTATTTTTAGGGGACAAAAGGATAGGCTGAATATTTGAAAGGACACAAGAAAAGTTGAGAAAGGAAAAATGCTTAAATAGCATATGCCCTAGAACAGATGACAGTGGTGAGATTGTACATCACTTGAAGGAAAGACTGCAATGATATTTAAAAAGAACTGGGTGTGGCACTCAATATAACACAGAACACAAACATTCTCTCTCTCTCTCTCTCTCTCTCTCTCTCTCTCTCTCTCTCTCTCTCTCTCTCTCTCTCTCTCTCTCTCTCTCTCTCTCTCTCTCTCTCTCTCTCTCTGTATATATATATATATATATATATATATATATATATATATATATATATATATATATATATATATATATATATATATATATATATATATATATATATATATATATATATATATATATATATATACATATATATATATGGTGACTGAGGAAACTCACAGGGGCAGTGGTATCAGCAGTGGCATTAGTGGAGGATGGGGGAGCAGGTACAACTTGGTTTTGGATGGGTGGAGGTTTGACTTGTGTGGTGGCAGTGGCAGCTGGGACTGTCACTAAACTGGGCTGAGCTGCCACTACTTGTTGTGTCTGTTGAGCGCTAGCCACTGTCTGGATCTGCTGCCCAGACACCACTTGTTGAACAGTTTGTCCACTTACCACCTAAAGGAGGAAGGCATATCACATGCTTGATCTCAATACACATATAATCATGCTCATAATCCTAATTAAAACTATGGTCTGTAAGGTAGTTCATTGTACCAGCCACTATATGAATATAGATATGGTGCCCTGGGACTCTGAGCCAATAGGTATATGTCTGACTACTCACCCATGAAGCAAAATAAGTAAATTAAAAGGATATGTGATAGGTTAGGGAAAGTTGGTGCTGGGATAATACAATGTCACTCAGTTGTGTTTATCTTACAGCATAAAATAATAAGTGAAAGCTGTGTTAGAGTTCTGCCTATCTATCTATCTATCTCTGATGCTTTGCTTCCTTTAGGCCAAGTAGGTGGCCAAGACAGAAGAGCCTCCACCTATTTTAACACTCCACATTCTAAGTAAAATTCTTCTCTTATTAATACTCTCTACCTTGTTGATATTGTGTATAAATACCAAAAATATATATTGATGATGGGAATATTAAATCTCACTTACAAATCAATTCAATGACTGCCCTGAGATGCAAAAAAAAAAAAATAAATAAAAGTATATATATATATATATATATATATATATATATATATATATATATATATATATATATATATATATATATATATATATATATATATATATATATATATATATATATATATATATTACTGGTCCAAAAAGTTACAACATATTACATATTCCCAAGCTTTAACTATGTTTTCTGGTGATTCTTAAATTTCTTAGTCCAATATAGTTTATAAAAAGATTTATCCACTCTACCTGTCCCTGAGAGATGGCTGATGCAAGCGTGGTTGTGACACCAATAGGAGTGGCTGCTTGGTGCACCACCTGACCCTGCATGCCTTGACTTGGTACCAACTGTGTCACTAACTGCTGTCCATTCAGACTTGTCAGACCAGCTGTTGTTGACATCACTACCTGGCCTGAGGGAATAACAGTCAATCTTGATGAAAACCATGAAAATAAAGGAAAAAAAATGACTCTAAAACTGTAAACAAGTTAGAGAATATAATCTCAGCAACAACGTACAGGAAATTGATCATTATTCAAAATCTAAGATGTACTGTACAAATTAAATGATCCTCACAAATAGGTCTGTGAAGGAAATTGATTACCAGTAAAAGCATACAGGAAGGGAATGATCCTCAAAAGCATGAATGTAGTACATAAAAGAAAGGAATAATGCACAATATAACACTACTAACAAACCTGCTAGACAATGTAGTTACAGCATGAAGGTAACATCCACTGACCTGCACTATTGACCACCTGAGTGCCAGAGACCACCTGCCCTTGTACTTGCACCATCTGGCCCCCCACCACCTGCTGCACTGGTTGAGACATGTTGCTGCCACTGGTGTCCTGTCTCCTGCAGTGTCAGTGTCACTACACTAAGCAGTCCAGAGAGGTGGCAGGGGGAGCAAGTCTTCCTAAGGAGGTGATTGCTGGAGGCTCAGAGTGCACCACGTCCCGAACAACAAACACTGAAGACAATAATCAGTATGCACTGTCAATGCTATATAAAAATTAAAAGCCAATTACTACATAATATTTGTATTTTTCTTGATGTACACAACATATCTTACATTGTTGTGATAAATGTATGAATCACCAAATGTATACGGTACATGGTCTACTAACTTTATTAAGAATGTAACAAGTTTACAGATGAGCATTGCCATAATAATCTTCCAGCTTGCATTGTTTTATTGGTATTCCAAGATTGGAGACATTTCATTACTACCTCCTCCATCACTGTTACAATATGTTTGCTTTAAGTTTTATGAATGAGTACATTACAGAAAAGAATGTAATCTCTACAAAATATCAGTAATAGACTACTTTATTGAGGCATGGCATCTTGTGTGTGCTTGATAATTTTCATAAATTTTCATTAAAATTTAATATGTAGTTCTAGAAACTTTGCACCATTATATATTTAAGAATATTTTCTAGGATTAAAGTACTGTAGAACTGTACAGGTGATTATAATAGATGGGATGCTCATGATTATTTATTCTTTTAACTTGAGAAAACATTATTGACCATATAGTATTTGCATTAATATAATTCAGCTGCTTATGAATGTTCACTAATATTACTAACTTTCCTAATGACACTAACTTTTGAATGTGTTAATACTGTAGATAATTATACTACAACTAAAGTTTTAAACCTACTTATTTGCAAAATGAAAAATGAAGATACAATAATACTCTTTGTAATGTATAACTTTAAGATCCTTACTCCTGTATTTTGCCGATATCAAATTAGCCCTTGGTAAGTGGTACTGGACACCTGTATTTGATTGATTTAAGAGCCAACAATGAGGTCATGTGGTGCCACTTGACACCTGAAGTTGTGTTAAAGCTTGCATGTGATTGCAGATTATCCAAGTTTTCAAATTCTGATTATCATGCAATGCTTTCTACAGAGTATAATGAAATATGAAATTATGATGTTATTACAGCTTTAGTGAAAATACATACTTTGAAAACTGTCTTTACTTGTATAAGTACGAAGGAAATGTTCCAGAAAGTTATTTAATGCTTAAGTTAAGCTGGTTTGCTGTTTAGTGCTCTGCAAAGTGTAGCTGATGACATATCATCATATGTTTATTTAGCAAAATACTTCTCTTAACATTGGAAGACAAGGCAAATCTGTGATGCTTGTGAGAACTCTCTCTCTCTCTCTCTCTCTCTCTAGTATTTTCACCACTTTATAAAAAATGTACACCTGCTTATGTGATTTATGTGTCCTGGCCTTCATTTCATTGTAAATCACCTATTTCCTATAATGATGAGAACCTAAAGGGAATTGAAGGTTTTATAGGGGAGAAAATCACAAAAACTTTTAATTTTTATTGTAAATGATCAGTGACATGAATCATATAAAAAACACTAGGAAATATGAGGTTAATGAAGTATCCCTCACACCCAACCTATTACTTATTTGGAGAGTCTGGCACAGAACTTTGATGTACTGATTATGCCCAACCTAACCCTACCATGTGCTAACCTAACTGATGAGCCCCAGCCGGACTTAACTCTATAATTGAATCTTGAAGAGAGAGAGAGAGAGAGAGAGAGAGAGAGAGAGAGAGAGAGAGAGAGAGAGAGAGAGAGAGAGAGAGAGAGAGAGAGAGAGAGAGAGAGAGAGAGAGAACACCTGAAGCCATTAATCATTTTGGCATTGAGATAAAGGGCAGACAAACAAGTAGTTAATGAAGTAGTTTTTTCCTGTTACATGCTGCATATCCTATATGCAGTGTACTACACTTCACTATAGCAAATTCAATAAATAGGCTATCATTTACATCGTGGAGAAAAATGCCACCAGCAAAACTTGTTCTTACTTGGAACTGATTTTTCCAGTGCTTTCTCTGTAAAACACTGACTGTAGTCTAATAAATAAAATTGTTTTGGTGGCCTTTAGTGAAGTAATTATAGAAAACAATAAAAAACTGATGAGGTAACTGGTGGGCTAAAACTGCTAAAATTTTAATGCAATGTGATTTTCATTAGCTATGGAAACATCAGAACAGCTCTGCCGCCACTACACTGACGCCCCTGCACACTCCTGCTGCCTCAGGGTCACCTTGGATGGAATATTCCTATGAAGATGCTTTTAACCTTATGATACCAACCTACCAAATAGATCAACTGGTTTCCGTCGCTACCATCTAAGGTTTTACTAATGAGGTTTTACGACTGCAGCCTTTGGGGGGCAGGTGGGGGTGATACAACTAGACTTGGCAGCGGTCAGGATCTCTATTCCACCGTTTTTTCTTTCTTTCTATTTTTTTTATTGGCGTGGTGTGTTTATTTATGAAGGAGCAGAAGATGTGGACAAGGAGGATGTGCACTACAGAGAGGGAAGAGGGGAAAGGACGCCGCAAGGACGAGATAACCAGTACTGCACCTCGGCCTCACCTCAGCGTCGCCTTTAAGCTACCAACATGTGCGCATCACAACACTCACCCTGCACCAACACACTTCATCACCAGCACATCAACATACTCCTCCCTTCACCACCTCCCAGAACAACACATCACAGCACAAGAAAGCACATGAAATATTGATTACGTAAAATGAAAGAAAGGAGTCGTAGAACAATAACAAAGTCGAACAGCCACCGTTACAAACGCAAATTTTCCGTGTTTACATCACTTTGGTGAAAAAAAAAATCTATTTAATAAGACAGAAACAGCAGCAACAGTAGAAAAAAAAAAAAAAATAGGGATGCCGTTGTAAAGGCAATACCCCAAAATACCAACTGAACTGAACTGATCTTACGTCTGTGACCCTTATTCTGAAATGCTCTTCTCTCTCACCACGACTATATTCGAAGGCCAGAGATGATTAACCAGGTTTCTCAAGAATTTTCCCCTTATTCACAATGTATAAATCTTGCTAATCCGTCACTCCATAAAAGCATCATTAAACATTTATGTAACTTCAACCCTTTGAATATACAGTGGTGGTGATGCGCCATTAGTGTTTTTAGAATACGGTCCCAGAGTATTCTATCCTGTGTTGGGATTATATGGAGATGGGAAAGAGGTAGAACAAATAATTAGATACATACTAGAAATCTCTTAATCCAATGTTGGGAAAGTAGTAGGTGTCAAATTTTTAGCATAAGAAGAGTACATGGGAGGAGAAGGAAAACTGACCATTTAGGATTTAATAATAGAATATGGCTATTGGTTGAATGATAAGAAAAAAAAAAAAAATAGGAAAGCGCCCTGACATCGCAGTCGTATGGTGCCGAAGGGGGATCGCTTTGATCCACGGAGGCGAGGGACACCGAACCTTCCAGGCAGTGACAAAAAAAGGATCTATTTAATAAGACAGAAACAGCAGCAATAGTAGAAAAAAAAAAAAAATAGGGGTGCCGTTGCAAAGGCAATACCCCAAATTACCAACTGAAGTGAACTGTCAGGCGAACTAGGTGGCGCCGCCGACCATGCTTGAAGTCCCGCCACCGCGGGAGAATGGAATGTGGCTTTTTCAGTTCTCACAAGGTCTTTTTAGCTCCTCGGAGCTCCGCCCACTTGACCACTGACGAACAGATCAGCGGAGTTACCTGGCGTGCTGCCCATTGGTAATGTGTCCCTCACAGAGACCGCAGCAGCCTTACCACTCGCTCCTTGAAGTTTATGCTATTTCGAAGTGAATTGCTGGTCTTCCATACCTTGTGATATTGTCAGTTGAATAATAATAATAATAAGAAATCATATAGGACCGATTCTTTCCTTTTATTTTTTTCTGATCGCAGGAAAGAGAGAGGCAGACACATTGGTTATTTTTGTTTATATAAAACAAAGCAGCGCGCGGCTGGACATGACCAACATTTCAGTCTTATTGGCGCGGCTGGCAATTCCAGCCGCCAGGTACCATAAGTCTGATGTTGGCCAATATGACTAATGAAACTTGCTGCATGGCACTGTACATACGGCAGCTATGAAATGAAATGTCAAAGCGTCTCTTTGCTGGTATTTTCACACCTTTTCCGCGTTTTGGGTGCATTCATCTCTTAGGTATACCTATTTACTATCCTATTCTGTCTAGATAAACTGAAAATATAATGTAAAGAAATATGGTCTATTATTAGCGATTATGCAAAGTAAAACAGTGATGCAGGGAGCGTCTAGCAACTCTCCAGGTCACAGGTCATTCATTGGGGTGAGAGCGAGGTCTCTTGCCCCGATGTTGAGATTCAGCCATGTTAAAGAAATGTTCTATCACGTGTATCGCTTCTTCACGTGTGCAAATACAAGCTACTCCGCAGAGTATTTTAGCGTGAATTGGTTGTATCAGTCATGACCTTATTGCATTATGGTATTGTACCTGAACACGATGATGTGTTGGAAGTCGTGTCCTAAGACAGGAAGGCCATTCAGACACCTTTACCTGCCTTGTTAGAATGCTGCACTCCGCTGGAATGCTTGACTGTTCCACGCTCATTGTAAGCAAATGTTACTATTGACTTAATTTGAAACAATTCACGCTACACAGTTTTAATAAGGGTTTTCACTAATGACTGACTTGTATGCAAACAATTTTGTATGTTTGAGATTTTATTAAAAACAATACATGCACATGAGCTTGTTTTCACCTAACACAGGGCTTATCAACCTTTTGCAAGCTGGGCCCCCCAAAGCTGGTTCAATGAAGTTGGCCCCCCCTCCTCCCTGCACCACCCACTCAACCCCCTCCCCAATTATGCCACCATAGATAGATAGATAGAATCAGATAGATAGCCCTTGCTACATCTCCTTTGTACTAATAACAGTGAGTTCGTGATTTTCCGTGATATTTTCCCCTCCCGTCCTGTGATCGCCACCCCCCCCGGGAGAGTGTCCGTGCCCCTCCATTGGTCATCTCCCCCCCCCCCACCGTCATATACATATGATCATCCGTTTGCGAAGGATTTCGACATATTACGTAAAGCTGACGCACCTGCAAACATTAGAATATTAGAAACTATTTACATTAAACACTTGAAACCTGATTTGAATAACCAATTATCATCAATACGGTTATATCTTTTTATGAACTCTGTTCGGAGCCTTGGGTTCCGAGACCATAACAAATAACCCGCACACCACCACGGCGACCGCGTGTAGCGCCACAGTTTTGTTAGCCTTCACCACTCCACCAGCGGGAGCACGCAAGGTTTGGATTGGCAATATTATAGCCTTCTTTGTTTTCAACATATATTACTGCTGTTTGTGTTTTAGTCTTTTATTTAGTTATTTTACTTACATGTATTGTTTTTCGTTAACTTCACCAATGTTTGTCAATGGTTGTCTCCCTTAAATCGGTCGCTTATGTCTTACATTGATGTGCCGTCTATGGGATATCATATTGTTTTCTAAGGTTTGTATTTTTTGTTTCTTTTACTCTTTAGCCAGATGATGCCTTCTGCGAAAATGAAACGTTGCAATAAATGACTCTGGTGTATCAATGTTCACCTCATACGCACACACACACACACACACACACACATTTTATATATATATATATATATATATATATATATATATATATATATATATATATATATATATATATATATATATATATATATATATATATATATATATATATAATGCATTGCCAATGGACCCCCATAGTCTCGCTGGCCATTGCGCTAACAGGCGTGCTTCAGTAATTCTCGGTAACAGTGAAGGGCATTTCAAAACTAGTATATATATAGCCAAACGTTATGACCGCACGGGGCTTCGCTTCTGGCCAGTGCCTCTTTGTTTTTAGTGTCACCGTTAGCAGTCATCAAAACATATGAAATGTATGCAAAAGTGCTTTTACTCACTCATTATCATGCTGGTTGAAAGTATGGAAATACTAAGGCGACATAGAAACAAAAGTGCTAATTTTATGCAACGAAAATAGTGTGGCTGTTCGTCCCATGCCTGGGAGCTAGTTGGGAAGAGGGTAGGTGAGGCCTTGGATTCGGGAGTTACTTCCTTTTCGTAACTGCCTTTTTTAATTCATGTATATTATTCTAGTATTGCATAGAATACTTTGTTGAACTCTCAATGACGTCCGACACACCTCGGTGGACGAGTCGAAAAGTTCATGTGGGCGTATCGTGAGCAAAAGGAGCCTCGTAACAGCCCTGTTTCCATGTCACAAAATAAAATTCATATATTGGTTGTTTTTGTTGACACTGATTCATTACTAAAACACCCAGTTATCTTGCCATCGTCGTTGTCAGTATGGGATTTCAGGCAGTATTAAAAAGAATGCTAGCTGCTATGTACCGTCGGCTGCTATGTATCGGCTCCTATGTACCACTGCTTTGGCTTATATGTACCATTGTAGGGCTGCTATGTACCGGCTCGTATGTACCACTGCTTTGGTTTGTATGTACCAAACAAGGCTGCTATATACCAGCTACCGAGTAAGGAGATAAAAATTAATATAATAAGAAAAAAAAACGTAATATAAAAGTAATAAAATTACATTAAAAGATAACACAAAAACATAAAAAAATTAAAACTATTATCAACCGATAAAATCAGTAAAATTCAGCATACATTGACTTAATACAGGCTTAGTCCTCAGCATGATCCATCAGTTCAGCGCACAGGTTTAGAAATCCATTGGTTTGTGTGTGTATGTGTGTGGTTGTGTTTATTTCTCTCTCTCTCTCTCTCTCTCTCTCTCTCTCTCTCTCTCTCTCTCTCAATAGTTGCACGGGTTTTCAAGGCTGTTTTTACGGTTCTAGTGACAGAATAACATCATTTCTACATTACTAACAGGATAAATACGCTTTTAAAAGGCTGTAATTGAAGTGACACGGTTTTTAAGGGTGTTTT
Source organism: Scylla paramamosain (assembly GCF_035594125.1). Taxonomy (NCBI): domain Eukaryota; kingdom Metazoa; phylum Arthropoda; class Malacostraca; order Decapoda; family Portunidae; genus Scylla; species Scylla paramamosain. The sequence continues at coordinate 21,790,344 of NC_087165.1, forward strand.
TACAGTTATAGTGACAAATCTACAACATTTCTACATTATTAACAGGAGAAACGCCTTTGAAAACCCTGGTAATCATCTTTGTGACTTTGAAAAACAGTCGTGAGGAGAGAGAGAGAGAGAGAGAGAGAGAGCATTTTAGTTGAGCCTATCCTGGCTCGTTCGTGTTTGCTGCGGTGACACGGTGTAGCAGTGAGTGAAAATTTCGTTCATAATCACGTAGTGGGTGTGGAGTGGGGAAAGGGAAGTGAGGATATTATTTGACATATTATTTGATATCATGTTAACTTTTGTGTGTGTTTTTGAGTATGGCTGAAGAAACAGTGACAGGTGGCGCTGGGGAGGCCGTGCTGCTGGTTGGCTGGCTGGCTAGTCTTGCCCCACACGCTCTATCAAAAAGTCTTCCCGTATTCCCGGCACCTTCTCCCTGCACCTAGCACGGCCAAGCAGCACCAGAGAGGCACGATTACGTAAGGTGAGTCCAGCGGTGCCTTCACTACAACAGCCTCTTCCTCCCTGTAATGTCTTGTACTCTTTTATTTAGGTTTTATTATTTTTTTTTTTTTTTTTGTATTTTTGAGGTGGTTGATTTACTTTAAGATTTTGTTTACATCTGAGTCTGGAAAAGTTGGAGATTTAGGGAAATATTGAAAGTTCGTCAATATGTAAACAAGCCCTCAGCTGAGGCAGAGGCGGGGCGTCATTGTTTTCAGCCATTATTTGCTTCTCTCACTTACTGTAAGCCAAACATGTCACAAGACGGAGCCCCATATCTAGCCTTCATATCCGCTGGTCAGATATATCTGCCACTACCTGGTTTTGTTGTCATGGAAGGAATAATTGAGGTAACATAACCGCCGAGGGGCGCCATGATGGATTTCTGCCTGTCCCAGCTTGTGGGTTCCAATATTTTTTATATATTTTTTTCTGAATGACTTCATTTGGCTTGTATAGTAAGATTCTATGGTTTCTAAAAATATTTCGTTGCTTTTGAAGTGTTTTCCTTGCTTCAGTTAAGTAAATGTGCTGAATTTGCTGTTTTTTTTTTTTTTTTTTTTTTTTGGGCGTAAATAAAGGGCGGTTTTTACGGTGATTTTTACCCAACCCGATTTTTTATTTGAGGTTTTAGTGAAGATTTTATTGCTTCAAAAAATCGTTTATGATATTTGAAGTGTTTTGCGCTCCTGTTGAGTTAAGTATGTGGACTTTGAATAGGCTTATGGTCCCGTTAAAAGTGGTAATTTTGTCATTTTTTGTTTCTTTTATTTCTCTATTTCAGCTTGTAACTAACTTTGCAATGCTTGAAAAAATAATTCAGATTTTTTAAAGTGTTTTTTTACCGGTGTAAAGTGAAATGAGTCGAGTTTTCAGTGTTTTTAATGGTGTCAAAGGTTCCAACACTTTTTCCATATTTCATATTAATATTTCTTTACAACTACTCTAGCTGGAGATATTTTGATATTGTGAATATTTATTAAAGTAATTGTCAAGTCAGAATATATAAGGCATTCGAGCCCAGCTTCACTTTTTCTAGGGGTCAATTTCAAAATGAAATACGTTACGTACGTAACCCAGCGGGCCGGCGGCTTTTCGGCTGTGACGTCATCAAGGCCCCGGGACTCGCTCGGCTCCAGTGTCTCCATCAATATTTACCGTTATCTCCAGTGTTTTCCTGGGGTTTCCAGCTGTTTCCAAACTCAGGCGTGTAGATGGTAATAGTAGGAGAACAAATTGAGAAATGGAGGAGGAGGAGGAGGAGGAGGAGGAAGTAAGAAGAGATGGAGGAGGAGGAGGCATAAAAGGTAAATACCAAGAAGACAATGTTTAGCTTAGTTTCCCTTCCTGCCCTCTTTCTCTGTAATATTTCGTGTGTTTTTGGTGTTTTAAGTGTTTTGGATGCATTTAGGAATATTTTGGGGTGTTTTGATTGTGCTTTGGGGTTGTTTAGGTGTGTTTAGGATGTATATTTGCTGTTATCTGTGTGTTTTGGGTGAATTTAGGGTGTTTTAAGTGTGGCCTAGGATGTTTTAAGGTGTATTTTATGTGTTTTTAGTCCTGTGGGGTGTTTTGAGTATATCGTGGAGTATTTTGATGTGTTTGGGGGTATATTGAGGTGTTGTGAGTTTGTTTTGGGCTTATTTTTGGATGTTTTAAGTGTTTTGGGTGAGTTTGGGAGTATCTGGGGTCTTTTGGGTGTATTTGAGTGTGTGTGGTGTGTATTGGGTGCGTTTTGGTGTGTTTTAGGCGTATTCTGTGGTGTTGTGGGTTGTTTTTGGTGTGTTTTGGGTGTGCTTTGGATGTTTTGAGTGTTTTGAATGTGTTTGGGTGAGTTTTATGGGTAGTTTGGGGTGTTGAGAGTGTTTTGAGTGTGTTCTGAATGTTTTGAGTGTGTTTGGGTGAGTTTTATGGGTATTCTAGGGTGTTGTGAGGTGATTTGGATGTTTTCAGCGTGTTTTGGTTGTGTTAGGTGAGTTTTGTGTGTATATTAGGGTGTTTCGAGTGTTTTACATGTTTTTAGCGTGATTTGGGTGAGTTTTTGGGGTATTTTGAGGTGATGTGGAGTGTTTTGTGTGTTTCGGATGATTGAAACGTTTTTTGGGTGCGTTTGGGTGAGTTTTGTGGGTATATTTGGGTGTTGTGAGTTATTTTGAGTGTGTTTTAAGTGTGATTTGATGAATTCCCGTGAAAAGTCTCCCTGCCTCTCCTCCCAGTCACCACTCTGACATCTAATGTAACTCTCTCTCTGATGACGATGACAAACCAAACCAAACCAAACCTAGCCTAGTCTAACTACTACTACTACTACTACTACTACTACTGAATTTCTTATAGTCAGAGGAATTAGGTGAGAAGTATACAGTACAGATAAATTTAGTTTGAGTGACTCTGTAGTCATAGCCAGGTAGTGAAAAACTCGGAAGATTCAAGAGCATGGGCATGAGAGCAGGTTAAGTCATTGTGCACATAGATGCAACATCCAGCTTTGGATTGAAAAAAGGATGGAGAAAGTAGGAAGGAACAGAAAAGGGGTTACTATCAGTTGTCTCAGATACCTGTGTTTCAGTGAGGAAAATATGAGGTTTAGTAGAGGAGAGGTGGTGTTCTACAGATTGAAAATTAGATGTAATACCTCTAAGACCATGTTGCAGAAGTTAATGAAGAAAAAGTTGAGGTGGGGAGTGTCAAGGTTGATGCCAGAAGAGCAGTCCAACCTGGGGACATTTGTGGCCCCCTTCCCAGATGGGCACTCTGAGGCTGGTGTGGGAGTTACCATACTGATTTTGAATTTCAAGTGAAGGGTATGTCTAATTAGGTGCATGTAGTTTTGTGTGAAGGAAGAGAGTTATCTTTAAAGTGACTGCCCCCTTGTGTTGTGAGACAAAGGGAAACATTCAATGAGGTCACAGTTGGGTTAATGGTTCACAGCACCCACTGATCCAGTGGTTTAGACCTCACTGGGAGTAATTATTGTTTCAGCAGTTGTCTTTTAACTCCTTGGTCCGAGTAGACGCCCAGTCATCACTCAGCCACTACTGGACCAATAGTCTTAAGATACATTCTCTCCACTCTACTGATTCCTGTAGTTAAATTCTCTAAGTTGAGAACTTAGAAGCTCGGACCAAGGAAGCTGCCTTAGCTACGAAACATGGCCAGTCCAACTGGTTTGAAACATTAGTGACCAACTCACCCCTGGTCCTCACATAACTCCTAACCATGCGGACCACAACTAAATTATCAGTTATTTATAATTATATTTAGTGATGCTTTCTGTGATTATGTGTGTTACTTGGGAGGCAATACAGTAAGTGAAAACCCCAAATAGTTCCCACAGGCTGTATGCCATTATTTCTTCTCATTTGTTTTTTCTCTTCCATATTTGCCCCTTCATCTCTGCTTCTCCCCACTTTTTTTTCATCTTACATTCTACTTTCATTTCCTTCTCCCAGTCTACTTCATTTTCATATTCATCTCCCTCTGCCTTTGAAATATTGGGCATAAAACTGGCCATGCTCTCTCTCTCTCTCTCTCTCTCTCTCTCTCTCTCTCTCTCTCTCTCTCTCTCTCTCTCTCTCTCTCTCCCCAGTTCATGTGCTTAAATTGGAGTGGTTGCAATCTTGCACTATCACAAACACAGGTGTAGAGTTCACACATTTCTTTATATCTGTGAGATCATGAAGTGTGCAAAATATTTCCTGATTACCTGTGTAAGCAGAGGTGGATGAACTTGTGTTGCTCTTTGTTTTTGAGCATATATAGTTAAGCCATAAAGTCACAAACAAAAAGGCATAGCTATCTCTGAAGGGGAAACATCAGTTTTAGCATAGTTTCAAAATGAAAAGTTCACTTGTACTACCAATATTCTTTATATCATGTCCAAAACATACAAGTTTCTTGTTTTTACACAAAGTCAATACAAGCAATTTACAGGATGCAGTAAGTGTTTTGTACTTGAGAAAGACAATAGCATTGTGAACTACAGCAGTACTTTGCGTGATCTATTAAAAAAAATTAAATAAATAAAAAATAAATAAAATGAAATATAAATAAATAAATAAAATAAAAGTAGCAATTTTGCCCATCACCAATTCTAAAATTCTATAAAAGTTGGCTCATCTGAATGAAAGGCATTTTATACTCTGAAGAACAATGAAAGCAGAAAAATCATATAGCATATAATTATTAGTTGCTGTAGAAACTGTTGTGGATGAAAAGAAAATCAAAACATAATACACTGGAATACATTTGTTATCAAAACTTTACACTTTCACTTTCATACCATACAAAAAATTATCACAATAAGTGGAATGTTAAGTTAGCCTTGCACCGTCAATTGTTCCATTGTCATCAGAATCACATATCAGTTCATGACACCAGACAAAACATCAGTGGTGTTTTTATTGTGAAGGAATGTCAACATTTATGCAGAGAAACCTCATAATTTTTCATCTGCAGAAATAATAAATCCTTATCTAATAAGCCATTTATGACAAATATTAAGTATTTCAAATGAAGTGAGTATTTTTTGTCATAATGGTACTATACTAACTTGCACTTGTATCCTGATCCTAAGATGCTTTTGTGAAGTAGTTGCTGACAGATGGCAGCTTGAGGCAATCTCTTTCCTGCTTAGTCTAAAACTCCACACTCCATGTTTTACTTTTGTTTGTAATGCTCCCATTGGATCCTCCCTAGAATACTAAGAAGCTTTTCTGAAGATGGGATAGATGTAATACGTTTTTAGAAATGCTGTAATACATTTTTAGAAATGTTGGGGATCAAACTCTTGACAGGGATGATAGAAGAGCAGTATCTTTCAGATATTGGAATAATAACAATAGTCTGGTCCTAAGATCACTTTTGGAGGTTTTGTTCTCTCGCTCATTACATATTGTGTAATAAATTTCTTGCCTGTTTTCCTCACTACTGGAAAATAAAATGACAAAATTACAACTGTGTTAACAGAGTTAAAATTCACCATAAAGAAAGATGAAGTCAAATATGTGGTTATAAATGCAATTTTTTATTATATCACTTTTGTAATCTTTTATTGTATCACATGATCAACTTCTGAGTGCAATGATGTAACCAAATCTTTTTATGAAGATGAAAAAATATGGGAGATGAGCAACTTTTCAGAACTTGTAGGAACTGGACAAAAGTCACTCCACAC
>NC_087165.1:21801011-21833511 GCF_035594125.1 Scylla paramamosain
GTTTAGTCTACCATTTGAAGTTAGCAACCATGTAATAAATATTTAGAACAATCACAACAAAAAGGTCACTTATATTAAGCACCTGGAAAGCACCTGGTGAGAGTGAGGGATCAAGTGGAGGTCAAGTGTGGTGTGCTATCAATGGCAAGAATGACAAACTTGTTTTTTAAGGAATGCCAGAGCATTTGAATCCATTATGAACTTTCATAATCTAAGTATGCTTTGATAAAAACTCTGGGGTTTACCATAAAGAAATAATCTCTGGAAGTGAAAAAAAATAAAAGTTTCTGATACTGTATAAAAATTTATAAGTATATAAAAACAGATGTAGCACCAATTACCACACTAATGTCACTCAATACTTTCCCCACTGGTTGCATTACTGTGGTAACTATTGTATTCTCCCAGACATAAAAAGAAAAGAAAAAGAAAGGAAAAAAGTAAACTATAACTCTAGCTGTATTTGGACTAGACTTTTCTGTACTGCTTATTTTCAGAAATATTTTCTTAAGTATGGTAACCATAAAACTATCTTATATAGGATCCAAAATAGTCACTATTATGTGGAAAGAATACAAATATTTACACATCTGTACATAAATATCATTTACACAATGCATCTGACAGCAAATATGCACAAGAAATTAAACACACACACACACACACACACACACACACACACACACACACACACACACACACACACACACACACACACATAACAAGCTTGATTCAATTCTGCAATACCATAGATAAGTAAGTGCAGTTACACAGTCACACAGATGTCTGTACACACACTAATACCCTCTTTCCTCAAGCAATGTTCTGGCTTCGCAGAAGTCCTTCTATTTCTGCATCAGGCACTTTGTGAACAGTTAACAGATGTACCTTCATGTGGTAGTGACGCGACAACACCTTCTTACATACTGGGCACTTGGTTCTTAGTTGATGTACCTGTAAAGATTGGAGTGCATAGAGGTTACTTAAGTTGGGAGCTGAGAGAGAGAGAGAGAATCCTAGGAGTACTTTTGGTAGTAATAATCAATTAAAATAAACGAAGAACATAAGCTATTTCAGCCATGCAATTAGTCTTCCTGGAGGTATGCTAGGGTCATGTATAAAAGGGTCACATCTTGTGAAAAATTTGTGTATAAAGAACTTGGAAATGAGAATGGAATTACTGGATGTAAGATTTCTAAGGAACTTGCAAGGATGGAATGAAATGTGAGGAGGGGCTAAAGAGAAAGAAACTGTGTTGGAGAACATATGGCTAATCATGTATAGTAGGAAGTGTTGCAATGGTTTGGGCATGTAGACATGATGCTAGAGTGTTTGGTGAAGAAATGAGCATATGTATTTTTATTATGGCCTTGTTATAGACATTTATAAGGAACAGGTCAATGGTACTGACTAGTAATCATTATTCTGTATCTTCAATCCTAAAATCAGACAAGACATGTATATTCTTAATTTTGTGGAAGATATAAACTAGGTGTGCAACTACAAATTAATTATATGGTATGAAAAAAAAAAAATGCTAGCATGGAACAATTGTAAATGGAAAAAAAAATGTATATACCTAGATATAATGAGTCAGTGACATGCATACTGACTTCTTTGAAACAGAGCTGCTCATCCCAAGTCTAACATAATGTGTTGATGTTCAAAGCATCCTTTCAATTGGTTTCTTCCCATTCAACAAAAAAGTAATAGGAATGTGCACACCATTATCTTTTAATAAACAGAGAGCAAGTGATAAATGTTTAATGACTGATACAGTAGTGAAAACCAGTTCTCAGATTCTTAATCCTTAAATAATCTCAATCAGTTGGAAAAATTAAAATGATTTTTTAAGACTTTCACAGATACTTATTAATTTTATTCTGAATTTAATAAACTGCTCCATCCTATGCCTAGATAAGTGAGACTGATTTCATAAATAAATATCTACTTATTTGTGTCACCACTCACCTGGTAGTGGGCAACAAGGGATCCTTGATGTTTGAAGACTTTCCCACACACCTTACACACAGGAAATCCTCCATCACTGTAGTTTAAGTTAAGGCTGAGAGGTGCTGGGCTTTCTCCCATCCCCCAGTCACCTGTAGGAACACAGGGATTGTTCTAATTAACCAAAATCCTATGATTAATCCAACTAATGCACTTACGATCAAACACACTAGTATTCTTTGGCATCTTTGAAGCAAAGCTAAGCCTCTATGAAGGACCAATCCTCACCAGTCACATAATTTCTGAAGCTATGTTGCATTTAACCTTGAATTCTTCAGGGTACCTATAAACATCAATTTTGAAAAATAATGCTTATTTGGGAAAATGCAATCCATACTGGAGACAGAGAGAGAGAGAGAGAGAGAGAGAGAGAGAGAGAGAGAGAGAGAGAGAGAGAGAGAGAGAGAGAGAGAGAGAGAGAGAGAGAGACTCTAGATAGAATGGATCTGAATGACACATAACAAATATATGGTAATCTCTTCAAAGTAACAGAACACCTGACTTCTGATCTCTCTAAAATTTCTGATTGGGGCAGAGCAAACTTGGTATGTTCAATGCCTCAAAAATTCAATTCCTCCACATATATATATATATATATATATATATATATATATATATATATATATATATATATATATATATATATATATATATATATATATACACACACCATGTATTCTTCCACTCTGTAAATCAACAATGCTTTTTATACCAATAATACCCACCAAACCACCAAACAAAAACTTGTATCTCAGAAGGCTACTTACCATCTTTGCCTGTATCCACGCCACTTATTCCTGTCCCTTCTGAAGTTCCAAACTCAGTATCTGACTCAGCATCAGTTGGCGTAGAGGTACGGTCTTCTTCCATTTTCACCAATCCACCTGGTCGCTCTCCAACACTGGCCCCTGGGATTGGATAAGTTGTTGCTGACTAACAGATGTTTGTCTTTATTCTTCAGCTTCAAGAATTCATTTTAACAATTGATAAGCACACCTTTGATTGAAAAATTAAAAGGTTTTCACAAGTATTCAACTATTTGGGAAGCAGTGGCAAAGTGGTTAGAACATGTTCTTTGGTAAAAATTTCAACTGGAAACAATCCCTATTTCTTGCTAAAACCATTTTTAAGAGGGAGAGAGGTGTAAAGGGAGAGGAAGGGATGCCCACAGCTTGAAGAAAATTGATGTAACATAAACCAGTAAAAGTCAAGTTATCTTTGTAATTTTCTTCTCCCACAATGCAAGCAGTTGGCCACTCCTGAACATGTTAGGACAGAGAAGGTAGTACTGCCAAATGATTGATTGATTTAATAACTTGCATCACTATTTCTTTTGTCTTCACATGCTCAGCTGTGGCAATCAATTTGCTGTATGGGTGATATGGAAGGCCAATTGATATGATACCATAATGTATGCCATATTTGTGTACCAAGATGTCAAATGTTGTATCATGGGATGAAATTTTTTTACTTCACTTACCTTTGGGGCTTGTGGTCACTCCTGAGGGTGTGGACGCAGAGAGAGCAGTGGTACCAGGAGCAGCAGTGGCAGTGGCAGGGTCACTCCTGCTGGGATCTGAGGTGGTTGCTGAAGTTTTGGGAGACCCCTGAGCTGGTGTTGTGGGGGCCATGGCAGCTTTAGAAGGGAGATCATCGAGCTTGGACACTGGGGTAGGGTTCTCAGGCCTACAAATCATGGTGGGATTAAGATATCACTGTGCTATGGTTAGACTGTTAATCCATACATAAAATGGTGTTCTAAATATCATATAATGAGAAAATTGAACACAAATACTAGGGAAGAATACAGAAAGGCAAGGAATTAATATGGTATAATAAGAGAAGAATAAAATTTTGAAAGTGACATAGTAAGAAAATGCAAGGAAGAGCCCAAACTCTTCTACAGATACATAATGGAAAAATGAAACAGGGATGACATAAACAAGTTAAAAAGAGAAGGAAGAATTTATGGAACTACTGAGGAGATGAGTGAACTAATGAATGAGTTTTCAATCTGTTTACAAAGGAAACCAATTTTGTGGCACCGAAAGTGGTATCACAGAATGAGGGAATACATTCCACAGTATTTTACATCAGGTACATGTTTGTCATCATCACAAATATTTTATTACATTTTGGCGTGTTGGCATGTTTGGAGCTCCCTTCTTGTGGAGCTCGTTCTAGTAAGAAATCCAGGTAAGCAGCGGTGGTGACGAGGGAATGAGGGTGGGACAGGAGGAGGGTATGGGTGGTGGTGGTGGTGGTAACTGTGGTGAGCGCACTCTGCACCGACTAGGGTTGTACTGTCTGCCATAATTATGGTATTTCTGTCCCCCTCTTCTACATTGAACATCCTTGGTCTGTCCTTTACTTATAATCTAAACTGTAAACTTCACATCTCATCTCTAACTAAAGCAGCTTCTATAAAGTTAGGCATTCTGAATCATCTCCACCAGTTTTTCTCACCCCTTCAGTTGCTAACTCTGTACGGGGGTCTTATCCACCCATGTATGGAGTATGTTTCACGTGTGGGGGGGTTCCACTCATGCTGCTATTTTAGACAAAATGGAATCAAAAGCTTTTTGCCTTATCAGTTCCTCTCCTCTGACTGACTGTCTTCAGTGTCTTTCTCATTGCTGAAATGTTGCATCTCTTGCTGTCTTCATGCTGACTGCTCTTCTGATCTTGCCTCCAGTCCTCCAGCAGCCTCATTGCACAAGACTTTCTTCTTTCTCTCATCCCTATTCTCTCCACCTCTCCAATGCATGAGTTCATCAGTATTCTCAATCATTCATCCCTTTCTCTAGTAAACTCAGGGAGTTCCCTGTCTTCTTTTGTATTTCCTCCTTCCTATGACTTGAACTCTTTCAAGAGGAAAGTTTCAAGACACATCCTCTGTTATTTGACCATTCTATCTGACATCTTATGGGAACTGGCAATAAGTGGGCTTTTTTTGCCAGTGGCCTTTACGTCTTCCCACCAGTGCCAGCACCAATACCTGGTAGAGATAGGCTGTGATAATAGGCTAGTAACCTGCTTACTTTATGTTCTCATGCTTAAGTGATAAAGGTAATGTGGTTTATAGTTTTGTACCCGGTGTAAACCAGCACTGTTGCTAGCCCCTGAGTGGAGACTGTTGGATATATTGCACAGCTGATCGTCACAAAGTATGAGCAGTGAGGATCTGTCCTCTCTCTCAGAGGTCTAGAAGCTAAGGTGTGAGAGAATGGTCATGAATATAATTCTGAATATGAAAATATTCATGTAGAAAATTTTCAAGGAAGACAAACATACAACCAAAATGAATAACAAAGAGTTGTGCTATGTCTTCACCTGTAATGGACTACAAAGGGCAATACCACAATCAGTGGATAACACCCTTCAGTTCAAGTGCCACTGATGTTAAATTAATGCATCTAGCACATCATTTTTAGCATCTTTTAAAGTATATAAAATATCACTTTCTGCAGAAATTCCTGTCAGCAATTAAAATGATGAAGGCTAACTATTTTAAGAAAACATACCAGTTAACAATATGTTATTAGAAAATTTTCATTTCTTCTCTACTTTTCAGTTGAGGAAACAATGGCCCAGTATAAAAAAAATTACAGAGTTCAACAGACCCTGGAGTTTTTATTAGAAAGAAAAGACAACTTCCAAGAAAAATAGGATCACCTCGGAGGAAGAAGGGTATGGGTGGGTGGAGGTGGCCGACGAGGACGTTTGAGGGGAGGTGGCTGGTGCAGGTCTCCAACTTCTGCTCCTCCTCCCAGGTAGTAGTGTTCTGGCAAACGTCCTCCCTCACCACAGAATAGCTGAAGACATGAAAGGCAAAACTCAGAAAATAAACATAGAAAATGAGAAAGCTGGGAAAAATTTTGTCTGCTAAAAGTACAGGAAAATCTTATTATTTTGTACACACATTTTTTCAAATGCCACAACCATAAAATAGGAGTTCATCTTAATTAGATACTTTTCCACAAGCAGCACTCATTATGAATTCTGTTGACATATTATATTAATAATATGTATAGGTAAAAAATAACTTATCTGGAATACCTGGGAAGGATCAGTCATGTCACCACTAACATGCAATATGCTAATGTAAACAGCATCTAACACAGGGGTCAGTTTGCCTCTAAGATGTACTGTAATGCAAGGGATTAAAAATCCTAAAGCAGGGATGGACTGTGACAAGCTGCAAGGAAGTCCATAACGTGGACTTTGTCACCTCCTTTATATACTGGAACAATATTTGCTTTTTTCCAGTCCCTTGAGACTTTTTTTTTCTTTAGTGAGCTTTCTATAATGCTATGTATTTTATCTGCCAGCTCCTCACTACATTCTTTAATATCCAGTTTGTGATTCTGTCTGGTCTGTGTGACTTCCTCACAACCAACTCTCATTAATTTTTTTTACTTCATGGATTGTGATCTCTATATTCCCCATACGAACCAGATCTCTATATTCCCCATAGGAGCCAATCTTTCTTGCTCCTTTCCTTCCTCACCCCAACCACTCTCCCTTGTAAAGACTGCTTGGAAGTGCCCTTTATAATCTCAGCCATTTCCAAATCATCCTCATATTCCATTCCATCTCTGCATAATTTCCTTATTTCTTGCTTATTTTTCAATTTGCTATTCACATATCTATACAAGAGTTTTGGTTGAATTTTTTTACACTTGTCAATTTATGTTCTCATAATTATTTTTTTCTTCCCAGCCTATTTCCACATACAGTAGAGTATGTGACAACTAACGTGATTCATTCCAATACGAGTATAGTGTTCATTATGGCAAATACGTCTTACGGCAACAGAAGAACCTGGTCCAGAGGACCAGAAAGTAATATAAAAAATTCCACAATTTTTTAAAGGTGCAACAAAATAAGCACATTTGCACTATTGCATTTGAGATAACACAACAAATATATACAGTACCCTCTCAAGTTTCATGCCTAGTCCTAAATTCTTACCATCCTTAGTTTCACACTGTTTTGAGAAGTATAGGTCACATTTAGCTACTGTCAGTGTCATGTATATACATTCAGTAAATTCCTAAAAGTCAGAGCCGTCTCTCTCTCTCTCTCTCTCTCTCTCTCTCTCTCTCTCTCTCTCTCTCTCTCTCTCTCTCTCTCTCTCTCTTTCTAAGTAAGAACAATCCTAAGGATTGCTAAAATGGAATTACGTATATGAGTGAGAAGGTGAGAACAGATGAAGCGAAAACGACATAAAATGAATGAGAGAGAGAGAGAGAGAGAGAGAGAGAGAGAGAGAGAGAGAGAGAGAGAGAGAGAGAGAGAGAGAGAGAGAGAGAGAGAGAGAGAGAGAGAGAGATGGTATCACACCTTAGTCCCTTATCTCTGACAGATAATGGAGAAGGGAGGTGACAGGGAGGGAGGTTTGAAACGAGAGGAAAGGAAAAGTGGGAGGAAGGGACAGGTGGTGGATAGGAGAGTAGTGGCTCACACAGCTAGTGAGTTAGTCTTGCGAGTTTTTGTTTGTTATTCTGATTAAATTTTTATTCAAATTTCAGTGCTCGCACGAATGGCAAGTTTCTCTTGCCAGTTTTGGTTCATTATTCCAATTAAATATTTATTAAAATTTCAGTGTGTTATTGCAGTTGTATGTTACATTGACCATGCGTTGTCACATACCCTACTGTATTAATTTCTTGCATTTGTACAATCCAGCCACCTGTGTGTGTGTGTGTGTGTGTGTGTGTGGGTGTGTGGGTGTGTACATATATAAGACAAATAAGAGGCCTTAAAGAAATGACAGTATATGTCACAATTGACCTTCCTTCTAATCTTTCTTTTTAGGAATCACTGTAGCAGTGAATATTTTTATCAAGACATGAACTTACCCTTGGATCTGGAGGCTTGGCATGTATATTGTTGTTGTTATTGTTAACAGCTGCCAGACCTTTGATCTGCAGTGCTTCAGCAGTCCTGATGAAACCTGGCAGCTGGTCCTGCATCACATTGACCTGAAATTTCCACATTTAATAACTCCTCACTCATCTCAAGCCTTTTCTAGTATGGCAACCCATTACTATACACCTAGTACAGCATTTGATATATACAGCAGTTATTAACTTATCCAACCCTTTTTAAGTAGGGATGTGGCAACCTTATCCACCAATCCATAGCTTCAGTGGCCAATTATATGACAAACTTTCCTCAAATACAGTTGAGGGGATTAATATCAGCATCAGTAAGGATATAATCATAATGCTCTGCCACAGAAATCTCATCATAATCTGATGGTATGAATGGTAAAGGCCCAATATCCCATTCAACTAAGATAATCGCTACTGTTAGTGCACGGCCAGTTCTGAGGGTGTTATTTCATAACTGAATAATGACCAGAGAAAATGTGTTTGGAAGGACATAACATTATCTATGTCACTGTGGCTGACACAGCCAAGTTATCCTAATACCTTATGATAACCTGAGTTTATGACTAAAGAACTGGGCACGCACACTAATGCACATCAGCAGGGAATGCTTGGGGAGAGGTATTTGAGGCGTCCTGCCAGGCCAAAACTGAGATAACTGTGTATAGCACTCTACTGAGGTCTTAACTTTCAACTGGGAGTGGATGAGTGTCCCATCAATAAGGTTGAAAATCTATACAAGGAGAGAATAATTTTAATGTTTAGTCGATCATCATTGCAGGTGTAACACACTGCAGAACAATATTCTGTGTTCGAAGGGCTGCCCATCCAGGATGAGTAGTCATTATAATTTGGAAAATTTTCTTGGGGAAATTCTGTATAAGATAGGTGGCTCACTAGTGCAGGGAGGGCATTAGCCAATCAGAGCCCTTCCCTCTGATAATGTAATGCTCTCAGCCAATGGGAGGCCAGTTGTATTCACCTGCCATTAGATCTTTTTGTTTTGGTGTCTTATTTGGGACAGAAAGGATGCTCCCAGCTTTTCTGCTGTATATTAGTGACTGGATGAAAGGCCCTTAAGCCACTGCCCAGTTTCTTCACCATTTTTCCACTTTATGTTATTGTTAATATTGTTGTGTTTTCATCTTTCATTATTCATGAATTATCATTATTGTGTGCAGTATTCAAAGGAAAAATGCACTCAACTTCAGTAAACTTCCAAAACCATAACACAATTTGCAAAAAATATGCAAAAATTTGTTAGTGAATATCATGATCTCAAACATTTTCGAGACGACCATGATTTTGATTGTCTACGGGTCATTTTGAGACTTGTTATGGTTGTTGGAAGTTTGCCAAACTTTGAGTGCATTTTTCTCACTTTCTTTATTTTGGGATGCCTCATTTGTCCTGGCAGTAATAAATGACAACCTTTCAACAATACCAAAATCATATCTTAGGGACATGAATCATTACAAAATACTGGTAGGCATTAGTGGGGAAGAAATTATTGCATTTATGTAGTTTGTGGAAGAGAGAGAGAGAGAGAGAGAGAGAGAGATTCATCAGACCATCACAATGCCAAGGAATAGTGTGTGGAATAATGAAGGAAATAACCACACTGCAGATCACAATCACTCCCTTTACATTCTTTCTAATACTCTTAACACTTTTGTACAAAATATAGATCTAACGATGTTACTAGTCACGCAACAACAATAACTTTACTAATCTTCAAATATCTGATAGCATATCCTTACACCTGCAGATTTATGCATTCATGTCATGTTCTACACTGTCTCCTGCTCTAACTCTTGACACATTAATTCCTTTTTCCATTCTTACTACAAAAACCTTAGGCTCCCTATCCTCTTATACACTCACCAGTCCCTTATAATGTTTTGTACATATCTTTCCTACAGCATCTTTTCAATTAAGGTTTTGTAGAAAGTGCTTCCATACATAAACACAGACACAATGTTACCTTTTTGGAAAGAAGAAGTGCTGCTTTTAGTAGGTGATGTATGCAATATAGTACTATAAAAATGGTGTCAAATATATTTAGTTTTGTTTTTCAATACTCCACTCAGTTTACAATGACTCTAACTATTACTATATCCAATTTGATGAACCAGGGAAAAGATTTCAGTACCTCATGTCTCTAGGATCTAAATGCTTTGTATGATGTATGTGAAATTAGAGCTCGTCTCACCTGTCCATTGTAAATAAAATCCATGATTGATTCCAGTTCCCAGAACCTTACATCACGCAGGAACACAATCGGATGGTCACTTGGATTTTCCTGCAAAGAAAAGAATCATTGAAGAACATAAATTTTCTCTACATTCATGCGTCTTCAAATATGTCTAAAATCAGTAAAATTCCATGCACCCTACATATAAATAGTTTTTATTCTTCTGGTTTCCCCCTGTTAAGGGTCAGCACAATGAAGAAGATCCACATGGTGATTTGGCAAAGGCTTTAAAATGGATGCCCTTTCTGATGCAACCCTCCTCATTCATGCAGGCTTTAGACTGCCACTGAACTGCACCACCTGGGAACTATTAGTGGGCAGGTATCTGAGAAAAATCTCAACTGCAGGCCATTAAACTTGAGATGTCCTGCATTACAATCAGATGTGCAACCATCTGGATCATAGTGTTTTCACTCTCACCTGATGTACAGATATTAAAGATCATTAACCCCTTCCCAGCGGAGGATCTATTATAATTATAAAAACGTTTTGAAAATGGGCTTATTAGTCAACAAGTCTATATGTAGAAGTTTGCTCCCATATGACTACACTAGGTTGTAGCATATATAAATGCTTCCCATCTACTTGCAAAACAGTTCACATTATTATTATCTGGCATATCAAGCTGGCTCAAACACCTAGAAAACAGAGAATGCCTCTTGGTGACAGTCAGCCTCTGTCCTTTGGCTGTGGTTGATGTGCTTAGTACCACAGCCAATACTTTTGTGATTTTTGCATTTTTTAAATTTTCTCCTCCTATTAGTCTATCAAATTAAGGCAAAAGAGACCTCTTAAGTTGGAAGATATAGATGCTCTGATAGTGAAGGATACAGATGATTTTCTGGATGACTTCGATGATTCTGACTTGTTTACTGTGAATTCTGGTACCTATACAAAATTAGAGCCTGAAGTTGAACCAGATGGCCAATCTGAAGCTGAAGAAGAGGCAAAAGCTTATGATGATACCCAACATAAGAGGCAAAGTCAATCAGCTGTAAGCAAAGAGCCTTTCCCTTTACAGGAAACAGTTGTGTGAGACTTATCCTGGAAGATGACCAGTCACTTTTAGATACATTTTATGCAGTTCTACTAATGGATCACACTGTATCAGAGATCAATAAGTATGCAGCAAAAGTCTGCGATGAAAAGAGGATGGGCAAAATGAAGAGAAAAACCAGACTTGTCGTGGAAAGATACTAATAAAGAGAAAATGCATGCATTCCTGAGACCAATCCTTAGACCACAGCAGATGAAGGGTACTTCATCTGCTCTGTACCTTCACTGTGTCTATACACCAATGGGTCCCACCAAGTGTGCCCACTGTTGCTCTCCATTCACCTCTATCACACACATGTGCTCTTGCTTGCTGCACAGTCATTCTTTTCTCATTCAATGCTCTCTTCATCTCAGGACTGGAAAAAACTCGGGTAAAAAAAAAACCCAACCCAGTTTTTTTAATTGTTTTTTTTTTTGGGGGGGGGATATTTAATCTTTTGTTTATTCTTCATATTTATATGTAAATAGGCAATTAAAAACTAATCTAAGAGTGAAACAAAAGGCTTGAAGTGTTTTTTTTTTTTTTCATATAAGATGGGGCTGGCCAAGAGCAGCAATATTATAATAAAAAAAAGGTCCACTGAGGTGTTGGTCGTCAGAAAATAACAGGACAAGTGTGTTGAAACCTCCCTCCTGAAGGAGTTCAAGTCATAGGAAAGAGGAAATACAGAAGCAGGCAAGGAGTTCCAGAGTTTACCTGAGAAAGGGATGAATGAATGAGAATACTGGTTAACTCTTGCATTAGAGAGCTGGGCAGAATAGGGGTGAGCAGCAAGGCTGCGGGAGGAAGGGAGGCATGCAGTTAACAAGATCAGAAGAGCAGTTGGCATTTTTCATGGAAGCTGTTTTAGCTAGAGATGAGATGTGGAGTTTCCAGTTTAGACTATAAGTAAAGGACAGACCAAGGATGTTCAGTGTAGAAGAGGGGGACAGTTGAGTGTCATTGAAGAAAAGGGAATAGTTGTATGAAAGGCTGTGCTGAGTTAATAGATGGAAGAATTGAGTTTTGAGGCATTGAACAATATTAAATTTACTCTGCCCCAATCAGAAATTTTAGAGAGATCAGAAGTCAGGCATTCTGTGGCTTCTCTGTGAGAACTGTTTAATTCCTGAAGGGTTGGACATCTATGAAAAGACATGGAAAAGTGCAGGGTGGTATCATTAGCATAGGAGTGAATGGGACAAGAAGTCTAGTTTAGAAGATCATTAATGAATAACAGGAAGAGAGTGGGTGACAGGACAGAACCCTGAGGAACACCAGTTTTAATAGATTTAGGAGAACAGTGACTGTCTACCACAGCAGCAATAGAATGATCAGAGAGGAAACTTGAGATGAAGTTACAGAGAGAAGGATAGAAGCCATAGGAGCAGTTTGAAAACCAAAGCTTTGTGCCAAGCTCTGTCAAAATATTTTGATATGCCTAAGTCAACAGCAAAAGTTTCACCAAGATCTCTAAAAGAGGATGATCAAGACTCAGTAAGGAAAGCCTGAAGATCAGTAGTAGAGCAGTCTTGACAGAACCCATACTGGTGATCAGATAAAAGGTTGTAGTGTGATAGATGTTTAAGAATCCTCCTGTTGAGGATGGATTCTAAACTTTAGAGAAGCAGGAAATTAAAGCAATAGGACAATAGTTTGAGGGATTAAAATGGTCACCCTCATTTAGGAACAGGCTGAATTTAGACAAACCTCCAGAGTTGGAAGAGTTGGACAAGGCAAGGTGCAAGCACAGAGGCACAATTTCGGAGAACAATGGGAGGGACCCATCAGGTCCATAAGCCATCTGAGGGTTTAGGCCAGTGAGGGCATGGAAAATATCATTGCAAAGGATCTTAATGGGTAGCATGAGGTAGTCAGAGAGTGGAGGAGGGGGAGGAACAAGCCCTGAATCATCTAAGGTAGGGTCTTTAGCAAAGGTTTGAGCTAGAGTTCAGCTTTAGAAACAGATGAGATGGCAGTAGTGCCATCAGGCTGAAATAAAGGAGGGAAAGATGAAGCTAAGTTACTGGAGATGTTTTTGGCTATGTGCTAGAAATTACACAGGGAGTTAGATCTTGAGAGATTTTGACACTTTCTATTAATGAAGAATACACACTCGTTTAGGTCATGCTGATACAGGTTGGCCCGGTTGGACAAAGCCTGTGTTAACTTGTGGTTAACAGGAAATTAACTGATCAGACAACTACTTTTATAATTTTTATGTAAATGTACATATATAGACCTTAATTATCATATCATTAATGATATAGAATTAAATTTTGTTATGTAAAATAAAAAAAAATAAAAAAAACTCAAAAACCCCCTTAGGTTTTTTTTTTTTTTTTTTTTTAAATACCACCCCTGCTCTTCAAACAGTTCATCAACTCTAGGGATGGCATTCCTCTTAACCTTCCACCACCACACACATCTGACCTCATCATTCTCTTTATTTGTTTTGTGTCCTCTATTCTATCCACATGCTCAAGCTGTCTTAACACAATGATCTGCCCATCCAGCCAACTCTCTCAAAACACAAGTTTTTCTTACCTCCTCATTTCTTATTCTGTCCTTCCATGTTACTCTGTATTATACTCTTCAAAGACTTCATTACCATTACATTTAACCATGAACATTATTAGTCAAGAGCTAAAAATAAACAAATATATAAATAAATAAATAAGTAAATAACAATAATATAGAAAAGTTGAATAAATAAATGAAAACAATAATAGTATATAAAGAATATATATGAATAATAACTAATTAATCAATAATAATAAAAATACAACAACAACAACAACAACAATAATAATAATAATAATAATAATAATAATAATAATAATAATAATAATAATAATAATAATAATAACAATACAAAATTAAAATATGTATGTAAATAAAGCAAATGAGTAAAATAGAATAAATACATAATAAACAAAGTGATCAAGTTTGAGTGTGTGGCATCTGCATCTTCCAGTCATACATACCCTTAGTAATTCCCGAAAAAAGTTGGAACAAGCTGAAAGCATAAGCTTGTGTGCCTTGAGCCTGCGTCCATCACATGCCAGGGTGACGTCCACAAACTGGCCCTCTTCAAGCAGGCTGCGCAGAACACCAACTACACTGCTCTGGTAATTGTTCCAGCGCAGGCAGTAGCACTGTTCACTCATGGTGCCTGAGCTGTGGTAGCACCTACAAAAAGAAAAAAAATATTAACTTGTTTATTTTCTACTATGCAAAGGTAAGTTCTGATAGACATATACATTTTTTTTTTATACATGTACATTGTTCTTATTTGATAAAAGTCATGTTTTAAAGTTAGATCAATCAAAATTTCCTTAATTTTCTAATTCTTTAAAGTTGTTAAAAAAATGTTGAGGTATTTGATATATCACATATAAAGTTCTCTACACACGATCAGATTATTAAGCAAGCTCATGGAATCGATGATAAAAATCTTCACAGTATTTAAAGAGTGGCTTGGTTGTATGGGGCAAAGAGTACAGATAAACAAACAAGTAAAAATGAGATAAGCTTCTTTATGGGGTTCTCCACAAACAATCAGCTTTAGGCTCATTACTTTTCATAATCTAGAAAAATTATCTAGATTCTAAGATAAATAGCCACATTAAATTTGTGGATGAAACCAAAGTAGACAAATTAATGTGATCAGAGCATGATGCAAATGTGCTACATGGGTAACTAGACAATGTACAAGCAATAAAAAAAAAAAAAAAATGGAAAATAAAACTGATTATCAATAAATATACCTACTATTTTCAATATAGATAGAAAAACACCATGAATAACTATACTTCAAAGGGCATGGGCACAGCAAGACTGATTTTTGAAAAAGATTTAGAAGTGATAGTTATGCTGCATCTATATTATCATGTACAGTTCTGGTCTTATTATCATGTACAGACTGGGCACAGCTATGATAGAGTCTGTGCAAAGAAGGATGCCAAGGATGATCCTGGGGCTGAAAAATATATCAGAATAGGTCAAACATCTTAGGCTGCACTCACTGGAAGGGTGTAAGATGCAAGATGATGTGACAGAAGTATTTAAAGATTTAATGGGTTCAACAAAGGAGATATAAATCAGGTTCTTTTTGCTATGGAAAAATCAGAACAAAGAACATAGTAGGTGCACAAACATAACATAGTTTATAGAGGAAGTTGGATAAATTTATGCATTTTTCATGTAAGAAGAGCTCTGACCCACAGGAAAAAAAAAAAATGAAGTAAGATCTGCAAGTAGCTCATTCAAACTGAATGACTCTTTTCACTGAAATGGTACCACAGTATAATATAACACTGGCTTAAGTGATCCCTCTATTCCTACGCTACAATAGCTGACCACCCTAGCCCTGTGTAGCTAACCATGCAGTAAAAAAAAAAAAGAGAGAGAGGCTCAGGGCAGTCAGTTAGAGGAGAGGAGTTGGTGAGATGAAAAGCTTTTGATTCCACTATTCAAGGGAGCTGTGTGAGTGGAACTCCCTCCATATATGAAAAGTATAGTTCATTCATGGATAAGACCACCTGTACAGAATCAGAAGCTTTGAGAGGGAGTGGAAGGGGAACTGGCCAAGACAGCTAAGGATGCCTAACTTCACAGAAGCTGTTTCAGCAAAAGGCAAGATGTGAAAATTCATTAAAATTTTTAGTAAAAGACAGACCAAGGATGGCCAGTATAGAAAATGGGGACAGCTGAGTGTCAGTGAAGAGAGTTATAGCTTATAATGAGTGGACAGATTGAAAAAATTTTTTTGAGACAGTGAACAATGCTAAGTTTGCTCTGCTCCAATCAGAAATTTCCACAGGATTGGAAGGCAGGCATTGTGAAGGTTCCCTGTGAGAATTGTTAAGTTCCTGAAGGATTGGACATCTGAGAAAAGACGTGAAGTGCACAGTAGTGTTATCAGTGTATGAGTGGATAGAACAATCAGTTTGGTTAAGATCTTCGATAAATAATAGAGAATAGGTAGCAAGTAACAACCCTGAGGAACACCAGTTAATAGGATTAGGAGAGCAGCAATTGTGTCAAAGAGGACACCCAAGATGAAGTTACTGAAACAAGGATAGAAGTTGTGAGAGGGTAGTTTGAAAATTAAAGCTATGTACCAGACTCTATCAAATACTTTTGATAAATCTAAGGCAACAGCAAAAGTTTCACCAAAATTTCTAAAAGAGGATGAGCAGATGAGGATGGCAGATGGTAAGTTTTAATGCTTAGAAGCTACCCTTTGTAGGCCAGCTGTCTTTTTGCACCCATCTTATGTTCAAAAGCATGAGGTTTTCTGTATGTTATCCCTTTGAATGCAGCTGGATAAGGCTGATATTCAAAAATCCGGCCATCAATAATCCAGTTCCTTCAGATTTCTGAAATGGATTTCGAAGCACATTTTCAAATTTACCAGGCTGGCAAGCCGGTGTTTTCTGGAGATGCTGTTTATGTTTTGATGGCGCTGTAGTCCAGAATCAGTTGTTGGGTTTTGCTTGCACTTGCTAACAGGCATTCCTGCTCATTCCTTCTCATTTTATCATTTATTTGCTACTGTATAGCCCCACTATGGATTCAGCAAAGAAGACAGGTGGCATAAAATATAAACATCGTGTTGTCAATTGCAGAACATTAAAATTTTGTTTGCTTTTCATTTACTGTTTAATTTTTTCTTTCTTTAAAAGACTGTACAGGTAGTCATTTTCTGTTAAATATATGCAGCATATATAACCATAACACAATTCGACATTTTTGAAAATCCGGCACTCCCCAGGTCTAGAGGTCAGATTTTTTAATGTCAACCTGTACAAAAATAAATTAGGTTATAAAAATCAAGCATGAATTAACAAAAGGTAAGATGATGACAACCATATACCCTATGCAAGGGAAACGTGGATGTGGAATGATAAATAAAGTTTGAGGATCAAAGTGGTTGAACTTAGTTTCTCAAGAAGTGCTTGTCATGTAAAAAGATGGGAAAGCAAAAATAATGAAAGTGTACATATCATATTTAGTATATCTAAACTCCATAATTTGGAATTGGGCAAAGTTACTACTCAATACAGCCACTCAACATGGTGTAGTAGGCTATCTTTCTCTTTCTCTTTCTCTCTGCTTGTGGTTGAAAAAGGAATTTGGCAAGAACTTCTGGAGAGATCTCTTTAATCTACAACATTAAAAATGTGCAGAAAAGCTAAAGACTTCCATGCTGATCAGTAAAGTCAGGAGATAGTATTCCAAAACCTGTAGGATTTTCATCTATATGCCATTTAGTCAGAGACACAACATCAAGCAGGGGGAGCCTGGTTACATTCTTTAGAAATCTTTTTTTTTTTTTTTTCTTTGCCATGTTCATTGCTTTCTTCTTCCTTGTTTTCATAACCTCATTCTGTCTTTTTAGTTTGTCTGGTTATATTTTATCTTTTGCATCAAAATGTTTAACAGTTGGTCACATGTTATGACCAAGTGAATACAATCAGCTTACTCTTAATTTCCATGATGTTCTCAGTCCCAAGTTCCCTTTGCATCTCACTTGTTTTCCATTCCTAACAGCAGCATAGGACATCCATCTCAAATGCTTCTTTTTGGTAAGCACCAGTTTAACATTTTTAATTGCCTACAATAACTATAACATTAAGTTCTTTAACATAAAAAAATAAATAAATAAATAAAATTTCCATTTCTGTGCAGACAGTCCTAATTTTCCTAGGCAAGGTTTTAACTACCTACCAACTTCATCCACATAATTTTAATTCACAAGAGAGGCTGCTTCTGAATAACTTCATGCACCTCAAATAACAGACAAATTGACATGGTTGCACACTGTGCTTCATCTCAATATTGAAAGGTGCCATGAAGTTATTTATGTGTATCCTATGCATTTGGATGGGATGAATGCTTCTACCACATTCCGTGGGTGTTATATTAAATGACTAAAATGACACTTTCATTTTTTTAATAGTATGAGAAATGATGTGTTGCCTGGGCTATCTCTGTTTAAGGCAGATCCCAGCCTGGTTTATAGAGATATATTCTCAGGTGCTCCTTTTTAGTGTTAATGTATTTATAATTTCTACCTGTGACCCCATCACTTGCCTCTCTCAGTATATACTGCAAATCAAATATATTACATTTGAACTACCTATTACTTATTTACATCTTTATGCATCCAGTTACATTTTGATGTATAATATTCAAATTTGCCAAATAACTTAAATATGATGAAAATAAATATTTTCACGATTTGATTTATTGAGTGCCCTTAAGCAGCCAACTGCCTCACAAGCTGAAATCTGGGTAACATAAGAGTATAACTGTGACCACATCAAGCTCAGGCAACAAGAATTCATGATGTATTTATTAGTAATAACTAATCCTCTGACTGGTTATGATGAAATATCTCAATGTCCCATAACCAAAGCCAACAAGTTTAATCTCAGATGTCCTATCACACCATGGCTACCCACATCAAGACCAGTCATGCATAGGGTACCAGGGATTTCTCCACACCCCAAAACAGGCCTCAGAGGTACCAGACAAGTCAATGATTTGACAAGTGAGAACACAGTTGAAAAAACATCCCTAAAAGCCCCACACAAGACTACTCCACCATCCAGGCAGCCCTCAATGTTCCTGCAATTGAGGCATTTAGACTCAGAAGGGCAAAGCTGCCAAATGATAGTTTAGAGATCATTGCACTTAAAGTTGGTGTATGAATTACTCCACAAAACATGACTAAAAACCAATGTATCATATACCAATATAATTGTACAGCCTAATGTAATCCAATAAAATAAAAAAAATAACAATTTACCCATAGTATATAAAAATATTTACAGTACATGTACAGCATAGGGTAAGTTGTACATATACATTATGTAATTATTCCCAGAAAGAAAATGCAATCACAAAATAGATAAGATTAACAGAAAATGTACTCTGCTAATATTTTCCAGTTTTATTAAAAAATTACTATTTTTCTGAATCTTAATGTTGAGCAGGAGCAATAAAACAGTGCAACCCTTAGGGTGGTGTAAACATGACTTTGGACAGGTGGGCGTTATGTGGCCTTGAGTGCAGCGCAGTGATTTGGTGGGTTTTGGAAGGCGTGTATCTTTACCACACTCTCATTCATTGGTTGCATCACAGTTTTGTCTCTGAGAGCCATTAGTACATATTCCACATTTTCTGGGTAATAAAAGAAATGCAACTATGGCGTCTTGGTAGACAGGTAAGGATGATGGTCAGATATCATTCTGACTGTATTACCAGAACACCATCCTCTCAAAACCTGAAAATGGCCAAACTGGTGGCTTTGCCTTTCTGACTCTTGACACCTCAATTGGTCTTCTCCAGAATCAAGCTAAGCTTCAAAATCTTATATCTGACAGCTCAAAGATACTGTATAAAAATGTGTAGAATACTGGGTGCTTTACAAGTCTGAGAAGAACTATTAGAAACTCATCATAGACTTGGTTGTATGATGTCCAATAATGGCCTACTGTGAAATATGAAAAAAGAAAGAAAATAAAAGAAAGAAAAAGAAAAATGGATAGAGAAAAAAATATATATATATACACTGAATAAAGTATGAATGCTAATACAGTATGTATGCGTGTGTGTGTGTGTGTGTGTATATATATATATATATATATATATATATATATATATATATATATATATATATATATATATATATATATATATATATATATCAAAAGAAGAAAAGCAAACCAGAAGATAAGAGAGACAGAGGAGAGACTAATCCATGTCAGTTTAGTTGTGATCCTTTTAGGCCCAATCATGCTGGCTTTGATCCTTTAGGTCAAGAGTTGTTAAGATCTTAATCCTTTTAGGATTTGTTCAGGCTATGATAGTTTTGAACCATGATTTCCATAGGTTGTGTCATATAATGTAGGCTGCAATAATAAGAAAATTTTTCTAGTCAAATGATAAACTGACTTATTTCTTAAATATTTTGCAACAATGTTGAAATTAGCACATATATTTTGTAATTGTAACTGCATGTGTATGGAAACCATAGACGTGCGAGGATTACTCTGCAGTAATGAAACCCAGCAATTCCAGTGACTTTTGTGCACTGACACATCACACTCTTAGATCACCTAATGAAAGAAAAATCTTTGAACCAGTTTTCAATCCAAGACTCAGCAATATGAGGTGAGTGACCCACACAAACTGCAAAACCAAAACTTTACTTCATGATTAGAAAGTTTCTCAAGTGTGGCTAACACAACCAATATGACTCTCGGCCTAGACTATCTCTTCCTGTAGAGCCATGTGTTTTATCTGGGCTTGGCTCTGAACACCTTCAAGCTCCATTTTTCACAAACAAAACAATCAACAGATAAAACAGATAAATGGCCCAATAATGAATTATGACAGTATTCTGCATTTTAACAACACTGTAAATGCATTTCAGTTTACAATGATTTTCGTTTTACAAATACAAACTATTCCCTTGCAATATTCTTTGAAAATAGCTTTTAGTGGTTTAACATTTTCTCAGTCCTTTAGAGACGGGTCACCACATCAACAGTCTGCTGTTTTCCTTGGTTCCCTACACACTCATGTGTGTAGGTCAAAGGTCAAATAACCTCACTGGTTGAAAATAAGCTGGAAGGAGACATATTACATAATAATTTCCAACTCAACTTTGTACCTTCAGTAGAAAGTACAACCACTTCAGATACATTCCACTGCCATCCCATTCTCCTGAGCATAACAAAGGGAAGTCTAAATTCAAAATATTTATTATAATTGAACTTTTCATTGATTTTTTTTAGATAAAGCAATATGCATCAGAGAGAACTGTGAACATGAATATATGTATAATGTCACCTTGGGAACTTTAGAAACTTACTTGAAAGTAGATTAAATTTGTCATGAGAGGCCCTCACCAGGAATTACATATCTGATCAAGAATAAGGTATAACAGCTTTTGTTGGCATCATTACAGATGTCAAGTCCCATGATAATTTGTGGGGGGTCTTTGTACTTCCAGTAACTGAATAAAGACTTTAGATCACTAAATGCAGGATTACTGCATTACTGCTATCTTTGTGCATCAACAGTGACAAAGGTACTAAAATGAAGTAGTAGTATAGAGTTACAGAACAATCAATCAAACCTGAAACCTATCACAAATCAAAACGTCACATATAGGCATGTCTAAAAAGTTACCCGACATTAATAGATATATATATGTAGCCCCTACGTAAAATGTAAACAACTACTAAGATATGATGAGACTTGAAAGATAAGCATTTAGACACTTAAGAACAGCAAAAGTAAACAAACAGCAATTAAACAAGAAAAAAAAAAAAGTCAAATAATCTACTACAGGGAAGTTCTGCTCTCACCTTTGAACTACTACATGGGAAGTCGCCACGGCCTGTGCGATACATTTACCTTATGGGCAGGGCGTGAAACTTTAGTTCAACACCATGAAATTCATGTATGAGGAAGGAACATGAGAGATGGGTGACTCACTGCGGCTACAGGTACAGTATCTCTTCTAGCACTTGAGGAACCACTTTTTAATAACTGGCTGGGAAGACCTCGACGCTTTCCTCCAGTCTCTTAATGAACAAAAGACAAAGTGTACTGTATCTGCCTTTCTCACTGATTAAAATAACGAAAAACTGCCACCATTTACCTGCGGAACACCTGTAGCAGGGAAGGTGAACCTGTTCAACCAAAACACTTGGTTTTGCTTCACTAGTGCCTCCACTCTCACTCTCTGTATACCCTCTCCCGACACCCCCCAGACACACAATGCACCGCCACTGCACGCACACGGCCTACATTTGAACTCGATAGACACCCTGCCTTACTAGGTTGCGAAATAAACACGAAAATAATGTACAAAAACTGGGCTCACTCACCTTGCTTGGTTAGTGAGACTGACCATAGTTGCCTAGTCACACATTAAATAATTCCCTCTTATCGCAGGTAATCTAAACTATTATGTCGCCATATTATTTCCGATCCCTCACAAGACCTTATGCAATATAGTGTATGAGAACCAAGCCTTAATGTGGCCTATCTATTTAAAATTGTCAACGTGAAGACAGGTTTGTGGCGCGTCCCCTGCCTGGCGACCGGTGGCGGGGCGAGGGTTGCCGCCTTGTGGCTCCTCCCACTTCAACTTCAAGTTATCACAGTTGCTTTTATGCCTTGGATTGGTCTTGGTCTAAGTAGACTGATTTGGCACTTACTGTTTATATATATACATTTTTTTCTTACTCAGTAGTTTTTGGCGTACTCAGGAAACGCAAACCATCATGACAGTTCTTCACGGTTGAACAAACCTGCTGGAGGACTCGGGGGAGGAAAGGTGGGGGAAAGACAGAAAGAGACAGAGAGAGAGAGAGGGAAGGGAGGGGGGTAAAGTGGCTCAGGGCCACGGCCATGGGGACGGGTAAGAGAGAGAAATGCGATCACCCTCCCTCTCATACGAGATAGGTGAATTAAACACTAGCGTAGCGTGTACTGCAAGAGAAGTTACTGCAATGACGAGTACTGTTCTAACTAAAAAAAATAAATAAAAAAAATAAATAAATAAATAAAAAGAAATAAAAAGAAATAAAAAAAAAAAAAATATATATATATATATATATATATATATATATATATATATATATATATATATATATATATATATATATATATATATATATATATATATATATATATATATATATATATATATAATTTTTTTTCACGATACGTATAATGATTATATAGGATATACTAGTATACTTCACAAAGCACTGCTGTAGAAGCCACGAGGGAGTGTACAGTAATGCTCCATCATGTGCTGTGGGTGACAGCCTAATGTACGCCTTAATGTATGCCAGCAGGACCCCCTTTTGAAAAATTAATGTTACTGAGTATTACTGAACACATTTACGGTAAGTAGTGCATACGTGTGTGTGTGGGACTCTCTCTCTCTCTCTCTCTCTCTCTCTCTCTCTCTCTCTCTCTCTCTCTCTCTCTCTCTCTCTCTCTCTCTCTCTTCTAAATGAATAAGTATATAAAAAGTTGAGTTTACATTCGTCTTTTAGTTGGAGTCATCTTAAATATAGATTTTTTCTTTCCATATATTTACGTATCCAATGTAATTAGATAAAGTTGCCTCTGGCTTCAGGTAAAATGGAATTATTATTCTCATTATTGTTATTATTATTATTATTATTATTATTATTATTATTATTATTATTATTATTATTATTATTATCATTACTATTACTGATCTAGTCGACGGCGGCTAGCAGATGTTGGGGACGAGGGATGGAAAGAGATATATCCAACAAATAAAGAAAAAGAAAAGTTTGTGCAGATTCACTTTCCATAATCTTCCGAAGTTTCATGAGGCAAAAAATTGTTACCATGAATATTCTCTCTCTCTCTCTCTCTCTCTCTCTCTCTCTCTCTCTCTCTCTCTCTCTCTCTCTCTCTCTCTCTCTCTCTCTCTCATTGTATTAATATCTTTGCATTCCTCTTCACAGTGACTTCATCTCGTGGGTAGGCGTTAATTTCACTGGCCCTTTCTATGAATGTGGATCTGGTTTTCTTGCTTTTCACTTTCACGTTTATTTAGTGCCTCTCTTTCATCCCCACACCCTACGAACGAATATCCCTTTCCACAGTGTTGCAGCTTGGCACATTTCCACGTCGGCCGCCTGCCCATTGACCCTTAGCTGACCCTTGACCTCGCTCCAAACCGGTTGTTGGAGGCGGGGGGGAGAGGTAGAGGAAACTTTCACCTTAGTGGTCAACCTTCCCACTTCCTCCAGGCTCCCCCCCCACACCCCCTGACCTCAGTGACCAAGACCCACCTGTTCTGACCTATATATGTGTATTTTTCCACATGACTGTATACTTATAAATAAATTAGTTCTGGTGAAAGCTGACTAAATGGATTCACACTTCGAACTATAACATTGTGTTGAAGGAACGGCGTGAAAGCTTATTATCTTCGTTTCCTGATTCTCTTTTACCTAGACATTCTATTTTGACGTGTTCGTAAATGAAATGTCGAATCTCGGCTGCCACATTTCTAATAACACTTCGAAAGTAAAATTCAAAGGTTCTTTTATGATCACTGGCTGAGCTGCGGTATAAATAAATGACAACAGTTGTGTGTGTGCTCTTAATATTCAATACGGGATAGCATTCTCGTCAGGAGAGGAGGACGAGAGCATCATGTGGGAGGATAACAGCCGGTGAACCACCATCGTTCCGGCTGAATCCGCCTGTGGGAGTGGCTCGACAGCTTTTACTTGCTGTGCCGCACCTTGGCCCCCATACCGCCCGCCGCGGCAACACGACTTAAGTATATTATAGCTCTCAGCCCTAAGTTAGTGCAGAAGATTTAGGTGGAGGGTTGCCTTAAACGTCATCACTGCTGTTCAGGCCTTTAAAAGTGAATTAACAGGTTTATCCAAGCATTTTGTGTATGGAACATATTTTCCTTAATCGTATTAGGTGATTCTACTTTTTTTTAAGAAAGTTGTATCTACACCGCCACTCTTTAAATCACTGATGAAGGCCCATAGCGAAACTGTATCGTCTTCTATCGGAGCATGTCTTTATTATGCGTTTTTTTTTATTTTTCGTTATTTTCTGTACACATTGAAAGCAAACAAGTGTGATTTACAATTTTTTTCTGAGAGAGAGAGAGAGAGAGAGAGAGAGAGAGAGAGAGAGAGAGAGAGAGAGAGAGAGAGATTACGTTTCGAAGTAAAAGGTTATGTGACAGCACTTACACATTCACGACGTAGTGATAATAACCGGTGCACTGCTGTATAATAAGTGATAATAACCGGTGCACTGCTGTGTAATAAGTTATAATAACTGATGCACTGCTGTATAAGTATAGTGGTTGAATTTTAAGGACGTGATGAACTTCATGTTGACTTGTTCAGATGTTTTGAGGATGTAATTATCGCGACGCGGTCCGCCTATGTCATCAAGATAATGGAAAAGCTTTCTAATACGGGCAACTGATTATGTCACTCATGTAATATACTTGATAATAAGCAATGTTATGGAGGTCTCTCTCTCTCTCTCTCTCTCTCTCTCTCTCTCTCTCTCTCTCTCTCTCTCTCTCTCTCTTTGTCAGAAGGGGTTTCATTTAGCCGTATAGTGAGGTAATCCTCCCCACTTCTGCCATGCTTTTATTTACCGAGTTTTTGTTGGTAAGCCTGGAACGACATTCAAGCTCGGTAACTTAAGAATCATGCCAGTGGCACAGTTTCTATTAAACCATGAGCGCGGATTGAGTTTACTTGTATTAAGTGGACCTGGTGGTGACCCGGGCTAGGCTGAAGTGGGTTCGAATCGACCAGTTGAGTCAAGGGGTGGGCGGCCTTGGCACCAGGGCGGAGGTTTCTCTCTCCCCGGTGCGGGTATCAGCACGCCTCGCTGCCGCACCTCCGTCAGACCCCTGCATGACATGGCTGCCACACACCACTTTTAACAACGATCAATTTACTCATACTAGGAAAAAAAGTAAAATAAAAGCGTGTCGACTCTAGAAAGAATAACCATATAGTGCGTGTGTATGTGTGTGTGTGTGTGTGTAAGTGTGTGTGTGTGTGTGTGTAAGTGTGTGTGTGTGTGTGTGTGTGTGTGTTTACTAAGTTGTATTTACATGCATCTAGTTGTGTGTGTATGCGTGTAATCACATTAACAAGTCAGCAAACATACTGTATTTTGTACAACATTACGGGTGTCAAGAAGGAAATCTTGATGGTCGATACTGCAAAGTCAGTCCGTTGAATCCAAAGATATAATCGTTCATGATGACCTCAAACAACATCAAACGCATCACACTCAACCATTACATCTCATTATTTTACCTTCCTGAGGCTAGTATGTATACTGACAGCGGCTGGAGCTGTGCCAAGGAGGAACTCTGAAAGGGAAAGTAAACGAGAGTGAAGTCAAAACCGGGTAATTGCAGACCCTTATTCATTGCCACATGGGGCTGCGCACCGTCAGACAATTAGTGATGCAAGAACGTATGAAAAAAATATTACGAACAATAAAATAGAGAAACGAGAACACATAAAGGCTTGAACTTGGACAAGAGCAAGTCTACCCGGCGCCGCCTGCTTACTTGCTTGCGACCCGGTGGTGAAAACACAGACCTTGACACACTGGTTGGCTTACTTCTACTTTTTCCCTCTCGCCCAAACCTGCACCTTTGTGTTACGGCACTCTGGTGGTGGTGGTGGTGGGGCGTTCAGGGTGCTGTTTCTAGCGATGGGTTGGAAGAAGGGGACGGGGGTGAAGACGTGTGTAAGGGGGGTAAATGCTAAAAGTAGGTAAGCCTTGTTGTTGTTGTTGTTATTGTTGTTGTTATTAATGTTGTTGTTGTTTTGTTCTTGTTGTTGTTGCTTCTTGCAATGGTCACTCTTATTTTATTGTTGTTAGCTTTCACTGAGGTTATAACTGTGTTAGTGGTGATGCTGAGGTTAATGCTGGAGAGAGTGACGCCTTCACACCGCAGCTTCTTGCAGTTGGATTCATTGATAAAAGTAATGATCTTCAGTAATGCCGCCTGAATGGTAGTTTCAGTGGATGGCGGTGATGGTAGTGAGGTATTTTGACGATGATGGAAATGATTAATGATGGGTGGGCAGATGGTGTGACAATATGTAAGCGGCTGAGTGTGAAGAGAAGGGCGTGTGTGCAGGAACAGGAGGGCTGGTAGACAGGTAGGCAGTGAAGGTGGAAGCAATAGTGTTAAATGAGCTTGGGGCAGCACCCTGTTAACCTGCTTCTGGCCAGAACGAAGGATTGCTTGCCTGTTTACACAACTGTTGCACCAGATAAGGTGATAAGAACGAGGACAAGTCGTCTAAAAATGTACAGCTGCTTTGTGCTCTATTATATTTTGTTATGCATGACGAGAGGCTTGTTCAGAATGACTGAAAACATACGAATGTGAAACTGTGAAACTGGAGTAAATGATGATGATGATGATGATGAAGATGACGATGACGATAATGATGATGGTGATGATGACGATGATGATGACGATGACGATAATGATGATGACAATGATGATAGTGATGATGGTCATCATCATCATTACTACTACTACTACTACTACTACTACTACTACTACTACTACTATTACTACTACTACTACTACCACTACTACAAAAATAATAATAATAATAACAATAACAATAATACTGTAATAATGATAATAGTAATAATAATAATAATAATAATAATAATAATAATAATAATAATAATAATAATAATAATAATGCTGATGATGATGATGATGATAATGCAGATGATGATACAGATGATGATGATTATGATTATTATTATTATTATTATTATTATTATTATTATTATTATTATTATTATTATTATTATTATTATTATATCATCGTCATCATCATCAACAACAACAACATAACCATTATTTTCTTTTATTACAAAAGAACGCTGAACCAGCTTACAGTATTGGCAAAGTTAACCATGGTGATGGCACGGTAAAGGCAAAAACAATCCGCACGGTGATAACAGCCGCCCAAGGCCCTCACCTGATCAGAGACACTTTGGTTTCTCACTACGACTACTTTCAAAGGCGACAGAGATGATTAGGTGGGTTTTCGAGAATGATATAGAAATTCTGTTAATTTGTCACTAGAACCGTAAAAAATTCACCCTTAAAAACCCGTGTAGCTTCAACTATTATATATACAGCCTTTTGAAAGAAGTGGAGGTGCCGCCAGAGGTGTTTCAGAATAATCCAACACGCCCAGGGTTCTGTGTATAGTGCCTGGGTGAGCGCAGTGAATGTTATTAGAGCCTGCCTCCTCACACAGAGATAACCTTTACAGTATACACAAATGAAAGCCAACATGAATATAACGCCACCAAAAAAAAAAAAAAAATATCTCGTTACCATATAATCATGACAAAAATAGCAATGCATCCTGAAAAATAGGGGACATTATATCAAGCTAAACAGATGGCAACTCAAACACTTTACGGTCGCTGTAGTGTGTGTGTGTGTGTGTGTGTGTGTGTGTGTGTGTGTGTGTGTGTGTGTGTGTGTTTAGTGATTTCTTAGCAGTACACCATATACGAGTATCTAAGAGGATCATTCTCTGCAACATATCCTCAAATTCTGAACACATGATGACAGGAATCGGCGACGTATCGTATTTCCACCTGTCGTTATCTTGTTAGTGATTAAGATAACCCAGTTGACTGATCAGCGCCATGGCCGGGTATGACGTGAGCCAGAATTGAGGCGATATGCCCATTTTTTTAGTTTAATAACAAAGAGAGAAAACAGTGATGACAACAATAACG
The DNA here is from genome assembly GCF_035594125.1 of Scylla paramamosain. NCBI lineage: Eukaryota > Metazoa > Arthropoda > Malacostraca > Decapoda > Portunidae > Scylla > Scylla paramamosain. The sequence goes on from NC_087165.1 coordinate 21,829,588, forward strand.
CACACATTAGAGACGATTATTATTCATGATCATATTAGAACTGATAACATTTTCAGTGACGAAGGTTTCAGTAATTAAAATAAAAACGTAAATTTTACTGTAATGTGTTGTATTCACGAATTAGATAACAGAAATCATCAAGACTATGAATCTATGGCTTGAAATTGCTACAGCATCATGCTTATGTCCATCTTTTTATTCCTTTTACCTTGAGAGAGAGAGAGAGAGAGAGAGAGAGAGAGAGAGAGAGAGAGAGAGAGAGAGAGAGAGAGAGGTATCGCAATGGAGGTTTTTGTGAAGGAAAGGAAGACTCAACTGCAAATTATTCACACACACACACACACACACACACACACACACACACACACACACACACACACACACACACACACACACACACATTCACAGACACACACACACACACACACACACACACACATATATATATATATATATATATATATATATATATATATATATATATATATATATATATATATATATATATATATATATATATATATATATATATATATATATATATATATATATATATATAAACACACACACACACACGTATATGCAACAACTGTTTCGCAAAATCACTTTATTTGGAAGAGCATCAAAAAGATCACACCCTTTCATAATAATAGTCAATATTTGATCAGATTAGAAAGAAAATTGCGTGCGTGCGCGTGCGTGTGTGTGTGTGTGTGTATGCGTGTGTGTGTGTGTGTGTGTGTGTGTGTGTGTGTGTGTGTGTGTGTGTGTGTGTGTGTGTGTGTGTGTGTGTGTGTGTGTTTCGGAAAAAAAAATATGGCAAGTGTGTCGCATGTGTGTGTTTAAGAAAAATAAAAGTGACAAAAGACTACTGGATATGGGATTCTACGAACATGCTGTATTGTATAAAAGTTCAATGAGCTAAAACAATATTTATCTTTGCCCTTATCTGAAGACTACCCGTTATCTGAATTCCTGGAAGTGTTCTCATCGGTGCCAGGACGACGTGACATACGTACGTGGCAAAATATTCTCATTAATAAATCAATTAACTTCAACAATTCAACGGCTAATGGTTTTACGAATCGACACTAATTTCTGTTAACGAACGAAGGGTCTAACTTGGTGGGCGTGATGGAAACACTTGATCGTCCTGATGCGTCTGTGTCTGTGTGCATGAACTGTCGCATACCTTATGTGAGCGGTGTCTTTGGTGTCTTTGGCGGTGACTTTGGTAACGATGATACATTATCGTTACCGTCGTCACTAACAATCATCGTTAACTACGAAACGAAAGTCTTTCAAACTTTCTTTAGTCATTTTTGCCTGATGCTTGTTAGCCGTGGTTCTCTGTTGCGGGGTTTTTCCATCCCCCTGTCGACGTAGTTTCTGTCTATCTTGTCTTTGCCACCCCCAGGCTGCCAAACTATCCTTTTGTTGTAAGTTCTACGTATAGAATTTATTTTAATATAATCTCTATTCTGCGAGTGGAAGCTATTTAGAATATGGTAATTGTGTTGTAATGGATGATGTACATGAATTGTTTTACTGTATTTTACATACTTGTAGTTCATTTATAATGGGTTTTAAGTTAACTAGGATTCTTAGAGTCAACTTATAAGTCCCCCAACATTATCTAGACAATTCATTAACCTGTGCTCATGCATGATCACCTTATTTGGTGATCTTGAGTCCAGATTAAATCAATCAGTTCGACATCATGTTAATACTTATCTAAGTTGGGGAAAATAGTAGGAGATAAAGCCTTATGAAAATTTGGTTTAAGTGAGATAATGCATATCTTATTTTGCCTAAATAGAATATAAGAGAATATGTTGCCTACAGAAACCCCATGCATACTTTCCATTTGGTTTCATATGAAACTCATGACAGTTTTCTTGTTTTATGGTGTTTTTGTTGATCAGTGCTACAATACAGGATACATGACGCAGGGGACGCTACTCCACTAAACCGCTAATTGCAGTCCTTCCCTGTCACCAGATAGATCAATTTGCTCCAGTTACGAATATGAGCCTTGTAAGCACCAGTCTGGTGCTCTCGCTTAGACGACTCAGAGGCAAATCTGGCACGAACCGGAGAGCAATATCCTGAGGGATGCTACATGCTCATAGATGTGCGTAGTTTGTGTTCACGGACATGAACCATCTAAATAAGTATGTCTTGTTAAGTCAGCCTCACGAATCTATTCCTGATTCGTCATTTAGGTGCTCAAGTAATGCAACATGGCTACGTGAGAGAATTTTGTTACAAAATAATTCCCCCTTCCAGGTCTATAATTGGTTTCCTAGTCCCTCAAACACGAAGACAAAGCACAGCAACATTTTTGTCTTTTTACCTGATTTTTGCAGATATGAACTACTGTCATACTGCTCGTTACCATCGAGTCCAAGTAACCATGGAAAACTTTCTAACGAGATCAGTATTATCATGTGGCCTGCATGTTCTAGAGCGGTGATTCCCAAATTGTATTTTAAATGACGCCCCATTTCTGCTTTTAATTAACAGGCAAACACAACCCACTACTTTATTGTGTTTATATATAATTATATATTTTTTGAAATTTATATCCTAGCACTGTTTAGGAAAACAGAGATCTTTGCTTAGATAAAAACAAATGAAGTAAATAATACTAGCACGAGACATATTAATAAATATTTGTTTCAAAAGGAGCAAAAAAAAAAAAAAAAAAAAAAAATAGACTTGCACAGTTTAAATAAACTAAATAATGAATTTGGAAACATAGCGTATAAAATTTGGAAATACTCATGACACTGAAACGAACATTCAATAAATATAGGAAGCCAATGACTTATATCTTATAATTATCTTATAATTATCTTATAATCTAAACTGAAAACTTCACATCTCATCTCTAGCTTCTATGAGGTTAGGTGTTCTGTGCTGTCTACGTCAGTTTTTCTTACCCCCTCTGTTGCTAACTCTGTACAAGGGCCTTATCCGTCCATGTATGGAGTATGCTTCACATGCAATGGAGGGAGAAATTCACTCATACCGCTCTTTTAGACAGGGTGGAGTCAAAAGCTTTTGGTTTTATCAACTCCTCTCCACTAACTGACTGTCTTCAGCCTCTTTCTCATCGCCGCAATGTTGCATCTCTTGCTATCTTCTACCGCTATGTTCATGCTAACTGCTCTTCTGATTTTGCTAACTGCATGTTTCCCCTCCTCCCGCGGCCTCGCTGCACAAGACTTTTTTCTTTTTCTCATCCCTATTCTGTCGACCTCTCTAATGCAAGCGTTAACCAGTATTCTCGATCATTCATCTCTTTCTTTGGTAAAAACTGGAACTCCCTGCCTGCTTCTGTATTTTCTCCTTCCTATGACTTGAACTCTATCAAGAGGGGTTTCAAGACAATTATCCTTTATTTTTGACGACCACGTTTGACTTTGTTCAGGGACCGGCATTTCAGTGGGCATTTTTTTTTTAATTACAAATTTGTTGCCCTTGGCCGGTGCCCCTCCTACATATAAAAAAATAAAAAATAAATAAATAAATAAAATAATAATAATAATAATAATAATACTTCGAATTTTCATAGTACCAAAATGTAGACACTTAATCAAGTAAACAAATAAAACCAAGATACCCGCAGTTCCATAAACTAATTACATACATGGTACTTCAAATACTCATAATACAGAAACGTAAAGTAACGTAAAAGAATGAAAGAATGATATTCAGTTTTATAAAGTAAAATATGAACTATGAAGATAATGACATTAGGAATCTCATAACACTAAAATGTCAAGCAAATTACTCCAACAAAGATCTGAGACCACGATATGCACTGTTCTGCAAACTAGCTATGAGTATGAACACACGGCACACAATTAATATTTCGAGTTCTCATAATTCTGAAATGAAAATTTATTGCATGAATTA
>NC_087165.1:21836011-21843511 GCF_035594125.1 Scylla paramamosain
ACTAGATAGGAATTGAACTAAAAAAAAGCATCATGCTGTGACAAGTGCCTCTGATATGGGGTATCTTATCAGAATATTCCTCCGTCAACCGAGATAAGGCTAGATGGTGCTGAGGGGGAGGCACTAACTGTATTTCTGATATGGAAAATAAGCATAATACTCTCTGTTACATTTGCCTGCTACGATGAGGAAGGAGAAATAAGCTAGAATTAATAAGTGACTCTAATCACTGAAAAAAAAAAAGACACAAAGAAAAACTCAAATGTTTAGATCAAGTGGCAAGCTACGTCACTACCGATTCTGATAACGAGGGGCAGATCTAGTTAACATCCAGTGCCACCTTGATAGTAACAAAGGCGAGTGGAAGTTCCAACTCTTCTGAAGCAACGAGTTAAAAGTTCTCATTCTCCACTGTGAGCCATTTTGCAGGGGCGGTCATGACGCCGCTGAAATGGGTAAGTTACGATTCTTGCTTCAACAGGCTTAACTAATACTTCAGACAAGCCGAATAAAAAAAAAAAAAAAAAATTAATTCTTGTCGCTAAGTTTACGTCACGTCACATGTGCATTTGTAAACCATTTCTAAAATCATGAGTCAAAACGTCCTCCACAAATAGGCGCATCAGAAGTCCCCCATGATTTTTTTTCTTTATTTCTTATATGGAGTCATCTGTGTTAGGAGTATTCAGACGTCACAAGGCCTCACAACGCTCCTCAGTGCTCACACGAGATGAAAGCAGTCCTTGTTTGGGCAAAGGGAAACATTATGGATACTTCAGGTGGACGCAGCTGTTGCTCCGAGAAAGTAACACTGGCGATGTCAGGCTTGTGGATAATACGTTAAAAAACATTCTAGCTAGAGTGTGTTAGAAAAAGTTTACACTGCTTGTTTGTGTGATATGTGCCTTGAACCATGTTGCAGAAATACTAAATGCATCACTGTCTATGTTGAATCAAATCTATCCATCAAGAATGAAGAAAAAAAGAAGAAAAAACTATGGAAAGGGGAGAGTTAGGTTTCAGAGAGAAGCAAGATGAATATGGCGTTAGCTGTAGGAATACAGTACTTGTAACTTGTAAAGCGGCAGCGTTAATTCTCTAGGACACACACACACACACACACACACACACACACACACACACACATTTAATGAAGCACCTTTGTAGTGACAATTACGAAACCTGGTCGTCTGCATAGGCAAACTGATGAAGCCTTGTAATGTGTTTGTTAATTTCCTGTCTACATTATGTGGCTGTTTCGTACTGCACTGAAGTAAAAACCTTCATGTAAAGAAATGAGATTGATTTAAACAGGCACACACACACACACACACACACACACACACACACACACACACACACACACACACACACACACACACACACACACACACACACACACATGATGGTGTTTTTCCGTTACAGGTGGTGGTGGCGGTGACGGTGGGAACGCTGCTGTTACCTGTGGTGTCTGAAGTGCCTTCCACCTGCGATTGGTTGATTCCAAGTGAATCTGGCTGTGTCAAAAGCGCAGAATGTAAATCATCCGGTGACAGCATTAACATCTATGAAGACTGTGAAGTTGGAGGGGAACTTTTCACAATAAATGACAGTGAGTACACACAGACTGCATATCGCCTAACTCTTTGTGCTTCTGCTACTGCCGTCTGTCTAGTAGCCTTATAGTGCCTATTTCTGTGCCTTACCCTCCAACCCCGCCTTCTTTGGTAGTGGGCTGTGTGTGTGTGTGTGTGTGTGTGTGTGTGTGTGTGTGTGTGTTGGCGATTGACGAGGTATGACAAACTTTTCCTTAGAAAACAGCAAATGACGATTATCACAAAGAAACAGTACTTATATTATATTCAGGATATGAAGATCAGTGAAGATAAGAAAAGTACTCGTGGAATTAAACAGGCAGCATTAAAAGGACGACATGCGACAAAAAAAAAAAAAAGTCGCAAGGAAATTACGAACATACACAGTAAGAAAACAGCAAAGATCCATTTAAAATTAGATTAACAGGTTGTGCAAAGATGACGAAATTTGATCCGCTGTTTGATCGGCAGACACCAAACTTTGGTTGAGGGCTGCAACTCTGCTTCTTTGCCTTTAATTTCAATATATAAGATTTTTTTTTTCGTTAGAGATTTATCAAGGTTGTTGCTTACAACAGAATGATTTACTTCAGAATCATAAGTATAAAAGGCCGCCCCCTTCATTATTGATCCCTTTTAATTAGAGGAAGTGGCAGGTAATAACAGTGCAGAAGTCCGTCACTCGCAGAAAACACCACACGTTTGCTTCTCGCCTCACACAAGTCATGAAGTATAAAAAAAAATAATGATAATACAAATTAGTAATGAAAATAAATATATAAATAAATAAATAAACAAAAAAAAATCACAATGAAATATCTGCTTTATGGAATTCCTACACCAAACTTCTCTGTTATTTAAAGACTCGAGGAATGTTTTGAGACGAAAATGATGATCAAAAAGTGAGCGCCAGGGTAGAATACTGGTAAAAGTAAGAAGATATTTTAGATCGTATGAAAGGTTTTCTCTCATTTATCACATATCTCTGGGGAATGACAATGCATGGTCTTATGCTATGGAATGACTGTTATAGCTAATGAGTTAAATACTAGTGATGGAAATACTAACAAGAAATATTGGATATTAGTAGTAAAAATGTAATCTAAGAACATGAGCATGTGAAAAATATGGGATTCAATCGTTCGTAAGGGCGAAACTGAAGTACCGAAAAGTACTGAAAGTACATGTATGGAGTCTGCATCTCGGAGAAGGAAAAACTGGCGGAGGCAATATAAATAATGTGAAATTTCTTGTCGAATAATTTCAATGGAGATAAGATGCCACGGCTGAGTGTTATCAAAAATAAGATATAGTTATCTGGAAGGCTGTATGGAACAGATTAATGAAGAAAGTAAGTTTATGGGGCACAGAACATCATAGGTTTTTTTTTTCACATTTAAGAATGATAAAAAGATCAGAACTTGACACTTTTGCGCCTTCCTTTCTTGAACTGTTTCATTCCCGCTGACCAAGACGTCTGACAAATGACTGAGAATGCGATACAAGATTGAGTCATCAACATCAGAGTGGATAGGGAAGGAGATTTGGCTGTAAAAGGTCATCAAGCAGTAACATAAAAAGAAAGGTGATGGTGTACAGTTTTGTGAGACATCGCTGCTGTCAACAGGTTTTACGAAAGATGCTCCTTGAAACCTTTCATCATTCGTTAAGAATGCAGTCAGAACATATGTATCCAAGAATTTATCAGTAAATAACAACAACTGTGTCTACTAATTTACCCGTGTGTGATCTGCATATAAAATCTTTTATTAAATGTGCACATGAATTCATCAGTACTCTACGTAATGACAACAACAATTATCTGTGAATTCATGGGTCAGTCCAGGTCCTATAATAGACCCATCACATACCCCAAAGTCCTCTCATGTACCCTTGGGGGTACGCCTGCCAGATGTTGGAAGTCCCTGATTTAGAAAGAGTAAAAAGTGTTTAGTTTTTGTTTTCAGCTGCTGGATTGGGTGTTTTAGAGTCTAAGTTTGCATTACTCCTTGCAAAGAAAAAAAAAAAAGATGGGATCCATATAAGAAAGTATTTTCCTAACGTAATATAACCTTGTAGAAAAAATGTTCATGTCATAAACATGTTAAGTGTCATACTTCTGGATATTGCCCCTTCTTTTGTTGCAGCCAGTGTCTCCTTTGATGGTGACTGTCCCTATTCTTCTGGAACAAAGACAGTAAGTCTTAAAAAAAAACTCGACGCCGAGGATCTAAACGCAAATGATTGTGATATGGTCGGTAGACCCAAACTCTACTTCTCCCCTGTAAATATCAACGAGTTTCCTCCAGATCCAACCAGTGGCACTGTCCCTATCACTGAAGTGACTGTCAAAGAGGTGAGACATTTGTGCGCTCTATTTTTTGTCTTTTGACAACTACACCGAATAGATAAAAGAATAAATAAATAAATAAAAATAATAATAAAAAAAACAAGTGATAATCGATTGAATTACTTTGATAAACAAATTTCTGTTAAGTATTAGTCTGTGCAATCTAGATAATATATTTCACTAATTCTAACACGAAATGTTTCAGAATGTGAATTCCTATGAGGGACCAAGTATCTACTACAAAGATGACGACTACGATGAAACAAAAAGCTTAAGCTGTGAACAGGTATGTATGCTATCATCTTACGTCACGACGTGTGTGTGTGTGTGTGTGTGTGTGTGTGTGTGTATGTGTGTGTGTGTGTTTTGACACGTCTCCACCTGTCTTTATTTATTTATTATTTTATATGGGCATCACTGGGAGTAATGGCAGCTGCCCCTACCTTGCCGCAGTCTGCTGTGACGTGCAACCAACCTATGTGGTAAGGGTCTGGTGTTGTGAGCGTGTGTGTATGTCTTGTTATAAGAACATAAGAACATAAGAAGTAAGGGAAGCTGCAAGAAGCGACCAGGCTTACACGTGGCAGTCCCTGTATGAAATATACCTACCTATTTCCATCTACTATCCCCATCCATAAACCTGTCTAATCTTCTCTTAAAGCTCTCTAATGTCCTAGCACTAACAACGTGATTACTGAATCCGTTCCACTCATCTACCACTCTATTTGAGAACCAATTTTTTCCTATCTCCTTCCTAAACCTAATTTTTTTCAAGCTTGAACCCGTTATTTCTTGTTCTACCTTGGTTGCTGATCCTAAGAATTTTGCTTACATCCCCCTTGTTATAGCCCTTATACCACTTAAAGACTTCTATCAGGTCCCTTCTTAACCTACGTCTCTCTAAAGAATTGTGTAAAAAAATTCACGGGTTTGCCGTCTGTACGGTGATGGCGGCAGCGTTAACGCATAAGATGGCGAGGCTGATTCGTTGCCTGAGCCAACAAGTCTTCCACTTCTCTCCTGACTGTGCTGTGATGCGACGTCCTAATTATGTCAGGATCGAGGAGATCGCGGGTCCCAGCACGCCAGTTGTCTCCACTGTGAGGGGTTCGAAGCAGTAGTGCTGGGCTAGTGCAGCGTAGCGCGTTCGTTTGCGTTGCTCGGCTGCGCGAGCGGCAACTTCGGGGGTTACGGCACAGTCAGTGACATGAAAGGAGTTGAAAGTATTGGTGCAAGTTGCGTCTCAAATTAACGACCTTTAACTGCTAAAAGGTGTGATGGTGATGCCGTCGGGCCATCAACCGTTGCTGCGGTCGAGGCCTCTTGGCTCGAGGAGTGCAGGCACTGCTGCTGCTGCGAGGTCGCGCCTTATGATGTCATTGAGGGTGGCGTGTCTTGGGAGGCGGCCTTGGTTACGGTGGCATGACAACTGGTGGTAGTCTAAGCTGTCAGCCATGGCGCCACATTTGCACCTGTGTGGTAGGCACACGGAGTGGCTTGAGAGTATTCTTGGCGGACTAGTGGGAGTGCTGAAGGGCATCTTTGACTGACCTGGGAGACGACAGGTTGAAGGCGTTGGAGAGAGAGAGAGAGAGAGAGAGAGAGAGAGAGAGAGAGAGAGAGAGAGAGAGAGAGAGAGAGAGAGAGAGAGAGAGAGAGAGAGAGACTTATTTATTTTAAGAGACTCGTTAGTAAATCTTGAAAGATTCCAACTTTAAAAACTGTAATGCACAAAATAAAACTAAAATAAGCTGAATTGTTACTTTCCCGAAGAAGGCATTCACTGAGGGGTTGGCGCTGCATATTACTTTTGATTCTTTTCATTCTAGTCTGGTTTGTATTACTGGGTATGATGTATGTTGTTTCTTTATAAATGATTGTGTGCCTGACTGTTTGTCAGTCTGTCTGTCTGTGTGTCCATGTCGATTTTTCTAAACTGTCCCTCAAATCTTGCAGTTCATTGTACTTTGCACTTTATTTTTTATGTAGGAGGGACACCGGCCAAGGGCAACAAAAATCCAATAAAAAAATAAAATAAAACACTGAGATGCCGGTCCACGAATAGGGGTCTGTAGCGGTAATAAAAAAAATCGAAGGATAAGTGTCTGGAAATCTCCCTCGTGAAGGAGTTCAAGTCATAGGAAGGTGGAAATACAGAAGCAGGCAGGGAATTCCAGAGTTTACCAGAGAAAGGGATGAATGATTGAGAATACTGGTTAATTCTTGCATTAGAGAGGAGGACAGAATAGGGGTGAAAGAAGGAAGAAAGTCATATGCAGCGAGGCCGCAGAAGGAGGGGAGGCATGCAGTTAGCAAGATCAGAAGGGCAATTAGCATGAAAATAGCGGTAGAAGATAGCTAGAGATGCAACATTGCGGCGACGAGAAGAGGCTGAAGACAGTCAGTTACTTGTATACTCGTGCCTCTTGCCTTGCCAGCACTCATATAGGCTACTGTTTCATTGTAGATACTGATAACTGACGTACTCTATGAATTTCAGATTTCTGGGGACGAGCATCTCTTCTCGCTGACGCCGGTTGAAGACGGGAACACTGTCATCAAGACTTTCATTTTCTCGGTAAACGATAAACTGGACTATGAGAGTAAGGTGTTCTACAATGTGGAATATAAAATAATAGTACGTATTGCTCACTATTTTATGTTTACAGTCATATTCTACCTGCAGACTTCTCCATTTACCATCATCTCTCTCTCTCTCTCTCTCTCTCTCTCTCTCTCTCTCTCTCTCTCTCTCTCTCTCTCTCTCTCTCTCTCTCTCTCTCTCTCTCTCTCTCTCTCTCTCTCAGATCTAAAGAATTATTCATTTATTTTTTTAACTACGTGTCTGCTTATAACTCTTCTGGTTGCATGTGCCACCCACCTCTTTGCTGACGCGTCTGCTGCTGCTTTGTTTTGTACTTGTATGCACGAGTTACTTCTAACGTTCATCTCTCAAGCGTTTTCTCTGAGCCTCCTTAATTTATCAATCGTTCATTCAGATTTTTAGTTTGTTTGTCGCTTTCTACGTTTTGCATTTACCTGGTAACTATAAATGTTCACTGAATATCTTATGTTTCAGTTATGTGATACAAAAGCCGCTTCAGATTATGGTTTAACTTAACAAATGCTTCTCCTGGTATCCTGTTCCTTAAATTACTAATTCTGCCACCAACTGATACTCCCACTTGCTGATTCGTCTGCGCATTCACGTCTTGCTTCGAAACATGTGACGTATTTCCTTTATTTTAAGTAAAACTATTGTTCACTTTAAGATATCTAATGACTTTTATTTGGGCATTTTAGGTATCTTACATTTAAGCAACGGTTTAGACATAAATACATCTTCAGTTTGCCGCTTCTTCCAAAACAAGACGGGAATATGCAGACCGATTACCGAGTGAGAGCATCAGTCAGCAGCAGTGACTGCTGACTATATATATATATATATATATATATATATATATATATATATATATATATATATATATATATATATATATATATATATATATATATATATATATATGAAATTTTTCCCTTTAATTTCACACGCAT